>NC_041387.1:551588159-551613100 GCF_002162155.2 Triticum dicoccoides
AGGGTGAGGGCTGGAGAGCCGGTAGGAGCCCTGAGTCGCGATGCTCAGGTACCCCCCCTTTAACGCGCAAGCTTGGCTAAATGTCGACGCTCTACGTCCTCGGGTCCCGGCCCTCGAGCGAGTCTCAGCTATCGCTGGTTTGCCAGGGCGCGATGCCGTGGACAAAGCTAGAGGGTGAGGGCTGGAGAGCCAGTAGGAGCCCTGAGTCGCGATGCTCAGGTACCCCCCCTTTAACGTGCAAGTGTCCGACATGAAGGAAAAAGAGGTGCCGCGGACAGGTATCAAATAACAAGCATGATGGGTCGAATGCAAGGCCCAAAAATAAAAGCAAGAGGGGTACACGCCGCTGGGTATGACCCGAGCGACTTGGGGATGATGCAGCCCGAGGGGCGCCCCCAACAAGGTAAGCTAGAAATATGAACAAAAGGGATACATGTCGCAGGGACGGACCCACGCGACCTGGGAATGATGCAGCCCTGAGGGCGCTCCCAGCTGGAAACGAAACTTGAAAGATGTCACCTGATTGTGTTGACGATGAAGGGGCGTTGAAGTAGTAGACGTAGCAGCCTGCGAGAGCCGATCTTCATGAGCCCCCAGGCCCAGGAGCCTCGGGAGGGTCCGGAGGCGCTGGTGGCTCCTCGCGAGCCATCTCCATCTCTGCCAGAACTGCGGAACGCCTGGCCTCCTGAGCCTCCAGAATGCTCCTCATGAGGCGCTGGGGCATCGCAGCCGCGTTCGGCAAGCCGTAGGGCATGCGAACATAGCTGTGGGGTGGGCCTTCGTAGTGCCCCACGCGTGAGGGCCAGAAGCGCTCCTGAGAGGCGGCTCGGTTGAGCCCTGGGATGTCGATGCAGACGCGCGGCCCACCATCCTTGCCTGGATGGGGAGCTGCGGTGGGTAAGCGGCGGCTGCCACTCATGACTCTCGACTCCTGCAACTCCTGTGTGACTTGTCTGACGAACTCCTGAGGGTTTGGCCTTCCTTTCCTTGTTCCTTCCCGAGGGAAACGTGTTTTGAAACATGCCTCCAAGTGGTGCCCAAGCGCGTCCCTCGTGACCTTAGCAAGGTCGATGGCCCTCCAGGAGGGAGCCCCCGAGCCCTGCTTGAGGAGGGCGCCGGGCGCGCCTTCCTATGCAATAGAAGGAGGTGCCCCCTCAGCAGGCGCAGACCCTGAGGGGCCTGCCTCCTGAGGGGTCGGGCCTGGCGATGTCTTCTTCTTCTTGGGGGCGGTCTCAGGGAGCCTCCTGCTCCCGCGATTTGGGTCCTCAAGTGATGCGGCCTGAAAAGCTCGTTCCAGGGAGCACACTACGTCTCTTTCTTCACAGGGCATCGTGATGACTCCGCCACTTCCTGGCATCTTGAGGACGTTGTAGTCGTGATGAGTCACGGCCATGAACTTGGCAAGAGCTGGATGGCGTTGTATGGCAGGCGAATGTGGGCGACATCGAAGTCGATGAGCTCGGTGCGGTAGTTGTTGCGTGCCCTGAAGGTGACAGGGAGACGGACCTGCCCAATTGGAACTGTGGAGCCGTCGGTGACTCCGGAGAAGGGCTTGGTTGGCTGAAGCTGATCGTAAGGCACTTGGAGATTGTTGAATGTCTCTACGAATAGGACGTTGAGCCCTGCCCCACCATCGATGAGGGTCCTGGTGACTTGCACGTTGCTGATGACTGGGGAGCAAAGCATCGGGAGGACTCCGGCTGTGGCTGCGCACTTGAGCTGATCCACTGAGCTGAACATGATGGCGCACGCCAACCACCTGAGCGGGTGCGTGGCTTCAAGCTTGGGGAGGACTGCATTCACTTCACGGGCAAAATGCTTGAAGATGCATTGAGAGGCTGGGGCTTGAGCTCCGCCCAGGATGCAAGTGATCGCGCGCGGCTCCTGGAAGCCCCCAGCCCCCTCGTCCTGATGATGGTCCTCGTTTCTCCTTGGCTGCAGAGGCAGTGGAGGGAGGCCTGTGTTTCCTTGCGGACGATCCTCGCGAGGCTGATCCCTCCACTCTCCCTCGCGAGGCTGATCCTGCCAGCGATCCTCGCGAGGTCGGTCGCGCCACCCTTGGCGAGGGCCGCGGTCTTCCCAGCGCCCTGCGTTCTTCCTCCTCCTCGGCCATAGCCATGATCGTTGCGGTCAGGGAGTCGGCCGACCCTTCCTTCTCGCATGGCTCAGAGCTCTTGGCATTCGTTGGTGTTGTGGGTGTGCAGGTCGTGGTACACACAGTACCGGCTGCCCTTGAAAGACTCGGGCTGATCTCTGCCCCGCTTGGTATCTGGTTCTACCGCGAGCACGGCAGCCCCCTTGCGCTTCATGTCCTTGGCCTTGGATTTCTTTTCTTCTGGGTCTACGGCTGGCAGCTCGAGGAGGGAAAGGCGCCCTTCCTCAGCCCTGGCGCACTTGGTCGCCAAGTTGAACAGCTCCAGGGAAGTGCACAGATCTTCATGCATCGCCAGCTCCTCCTTCATCTTGATGTCGCGCACGCCGTCGGAGAAGGCTGAGATGATGGCCTCCTCGGTCACCTTGGGAATCTTGAGACGTGCGTTGTTGAAGTGCTGGATGTACTTCTGCAGGGTCTCCCTGGGTTGCTACTTGATGCGGCGCATGTCGCTCACGGCGGGTGGCCGGTCGTGAGTACCTTGGAAGTTGGCGATGAAACGGGTGCGCACCTCGTCCCAAGAGGAGATCGTGCCTGGGGCTAGGTTCAAGAGCCAGGTGCGGGCCCCGTCCTTGAGCGCCATGGGAAACCAGTTCGCCATGACCCTCTCATCCCCGTTGGCGGCTTCGATGCCCAGCTCGTAGAGCTGGAGGAACTCCGCAGGGTCGGCCGTGCCGTTGTAGCGAGGAGGCAGGTCTGGCTTGAACTTGCAGGGCCACGCGACGCTGCGCAGCTCGGTGGTGAAGGCGCGACAGCCTGCTGTGGCCACAGGAGGCCTCTGGTGACGAAGAGCTTTGTCTTGCGGGCCCCCATGCGGTGCAGCTAGGAGCAGCGCGGGGTCTTGGCGTGCTGGAATAGGAGCGTGGTCGCGACGGACCGGAGTAGGGAGCACTCGGGCAGCTTCTTGGGGGCGAGGAACCTCTTGGCAGCTCCGCTCTTGCTGCGCTGGCGCCGGACGGGGTGGTTCCATCCAGGGGCCATGCGCCTTGGGGCCAGGGCGCCTTCTTGAGGAGGAGGCGGCTGCGGCGCCCCCGGAGCTTCATTGCCCGCAGGGTGGGGCACGGTGCAGCGAGAAGGACGGCGCGGGGGAGCCCCCTGCGGCGTGGACAAGCTCGGCGATGCGGTCGAGCCACTCTTCATAGACGTCGTCGACTGGGCGGTAGTGCAGGAGAAAGTTTGCCACGATGAGCGCAGCCCGAGCCTCCATAGCCGTGCGAGGCGCGCGGGACGAAGAACCGGCCGGGGCGAGCGAGGGAGTGGCAGTGCGGCCGTCTCGCCTCATGGATGGATGCTTGGATGATGCTTGCTGCTCGTTCCCCGCCGGGCCGGTGGCGGCGTTGACGGCGGGCGACGGGGAACGACGGGGGTGGCCGCCGACGGGGGCCGTCCGGGCGACGCGGGAAGCGAGAGCGGCTCAGCGCTCTGCATGGGCCCGGCGAGCGTCTGACATGGACACGATGGTCGATGAAGAACAGGGTGGCGGAAGACGAATTCTGGCGCACCCCTACCTGGCGCGCCAAATGTCGGATTTCGGTTTTCGGCAGACCCTCTAGATTCGAACACTGGGGTGCGCATGGAGATTTTGCCCTCCGCCTACCTGCTCCTCACCGCCTCGCTATGATCTAAGCAATCAAAGGAACAACACAAGAGACATAGGGTTTATACTGGCTCAGGCCACCATTGTGGTGTAATACCGCACTCCAGTGTGTGATGTGGTGGATTTCCTCTTGGGCGGATGATGAACAATACAAGGAAGAACAGCCTCGCGAGGGTCTATTCTTAGCTGGTGTGATGAACTACTTGGGGAGTTCAATCGCTCTCTGGATGGATCTCTAGAGGCCACTACCTTGTGGGTGGCTAGTCCTATTTATAGGCAAAGGCCCTGGGCCTCTTCCCAAATATTGAGCGGGAAGGGTGCCAACAATTGGCCATTTTGAAGGGGAACATCTAGTACACTTATCCTGACTAAAGTTGGCCCTCGCCTGCAAAAGGCTCTGGTGGTGACGCCGGCTTGGGCTCCACGATGACCTCCATCCTGCCATTGCGACGGTCTTGGTCTTGTTGCACCGAAATGGATGCCTTTGCTTGATGCTCTTGCCTGTGCTTGCTCCCTTTGCACCAAAGAGGAAACAAGGACTCTGCGCAGGCCGGTGCCCGCCTGGCTGCCTTGGTCGTCATGGCTTGCGTCATGGGCACCTCGTGAGGTACCCCACCTTGATCTCTCCGCCTCCTCACGAGCCAGCCTGACAAGGCCGCTCCTGAGGAAGCCTCCTGTCGTCCACCCCGCGAGGCTTGGCCCCTCACGAGGGTCTTGAGCTCGTGCTGATGAAGATGGGCCATGCTGGGCCGCCCCTTGAGCCACGCCGCAGGCCGCAGGCAGGCAAGTCTGGGGACCCCCGTTCCCAGAACACCGACATCCCAGGAATGATGTCTTGCGTTGAACCCCGTCTCTTGAAGATTCAAAGTTCTCCTCCTCCGCTGCAACCGTAAATGCCAGAGTTCTTGATGACGCCGATGATGCTACTTCACCACCTCCAATTTCAGCGTGCGTCAACACTGCACTAAGTTTGTCTGCACCACCTAACCTCGACAACGACCCTGCTACCTCACCTACTCCTCATGGGAAGGAGTAGAGACTATGTCTTCAAACCTTTTTGGTCCTCACTGACAAAAGGGGGAGAAGCATATGTTGATAGTCTTCAAGCGGGTCCTTAAGGGTGGTTGCTATATTTTTTCCAAGTGTTTACAACCCTCACTTTTGATACATTTGGTTCTTTGAGTTGTAACACTATGACTCGATAGTCGTCTGCTACTTTTCACTGCTATTCTGTGATGCGATGATAAATCCCGCATGAAGCCATTCCGCAGATGTCCATTTCTCATTATGCATGTCATTATTTCTATATATCTGCTCATGCATGACGAATTGTCTTCATAACGTGAAGAGGATCTCCACAAGTACAACCTGCCATGTGCATTTGCATTCCAACGCAAAACATCTATATGCACATCTTCAGGGGGAGCCTATTTACCATCTATGAAGACAATATCTTAATCCTTTACAATTTCACATACTTTTATCCCCGTTGAAAACTTCAACCAGTTTGTCATCAATCACCAAAAAGGGGGAGATTGTAAGTGCATCTAGTGCCACCCCTAGTTGGTTTTGGAGTATTGATGACAAACCTGGTTGAGGGACTAATGTGTTTGTGAGAATTGCAGGATAACACAGGTAGTAGTCCCTCATTGATTCGGTTTACCTACCGGAGATGACCCCTAAAAATGTGTGAAGACATTGATGACAATGGTGGTCTGTGAAGCTAATCACGTTGAAGACTATGACATGAGAAGACAACGTCTGAAGACTATGGAGCGTGAAGACTTAGTTGTTTCATTGTTTCTTTTCTTCTTTGTTGAGTCATAGGAACCACCGCACTGTTAAGTGGGGTCCAAGTGAACAAAGTCAGAGTGACTGAAGTGATGCTCAACCAAATCCTATGTCTTTGAGCGAAGACAATCAGAGCAAATTTTATCCAGAGTCGGATGAGTCAGCTTTACTTGTAGCCCAAGTCAAGCTGCCGCGTGTGTTTGAAATCTGACCATTGAAACACGTGTCAGTTCCTTAGTGACCCAGGGTCATTTCAGACAAATCAGGTCGGGTTTCCTAGTGGCTATAAATAGCCCACCCCCTACACCATAAATGGGTGGCTGCTTAGGGTTAGTATACGGCTTTTGTCATTTGAGAGTAACCCACCTCCGAAGCTTTTGAGAGAGAATCCTTGCAAGGACAAAGCCCAAACCACCTAGAGCCCAAAGAGTGCTTGGCATCACTGAAGTCTTTCTGTCCGCGTGATCTGAAGACTTATTTCACTTGAGGACTGTGAATCCTCCAGCCTGTTAGGCGTCATGTTCTAAGCATCCAAGAGTCATTGTGGATTGCCGGTGAACAAAGTTTGTGAAGGTTTGGGAGTCTACCTTGAAGACTTACCAGAGTGATTGGGCGGGGACTGAGAGTCCTTAGCTCAAGGGTAATAAGGTGAAGACGCGGTCTTCTAAGTTAAATCTCAGCCTCCCTAACCAGACATACAGTTGTCACATCAACTGGAACTAGTCGAACAAACCCCTGTCCCCCTGAAGCTACTGGTTCTATCTCTCACTTCTCTTTACTTACAGTTTGTCTTCGTGAAGTCATTGCCTGCTTGCATTATCTGTTTTACTTCACTGATGACTACTTGTCCTGATTGGCTTCATACTATCTTCCATCCTGATGTATACTACCTAGCTGCTAATAGTCTTCGTGCTTTCACTTCATTGAATACTTGGCTATGGCTTGTCTAGTGTAGTCTACCTTCCGCTGCATACGAATAGTGTTGTTTCTATTGTTTGTCTTCGAAACTCCCATGTTATGAAGACTTTCATAAAAATCGCCTATTCACCCCCCCTCTAGTCGATAACTAGCCCTTTCATAAGGCTTGATGGATCCTTCGATCATCAGCAATGATGCGGTCCAGGGTGAGGTTTTCCTCCCCGGACAGATCTTCATATTCGGCGGCTTCGTATTGCGGGCCAACTCGCTTGGCCATCTGGAGCAGATCGACAGCTACGCCCCTGGCCATCCGGTCAGGTTTGCAAATTTGAGCTACACTGCCGACATCCACGGAGACTTGATCTTCGATGGATTCGAGCCCATGTCTGGAGCGCCGAACATTCACGATGGGCATGACTTAGATCTGCCATCGGACGGTGTTCGGGAGATCGCACCTGCGGCTGCCCCGACCTTCAATCCGGAGCAGATCACACCATCCGAGGACGGGTGGATGGACCCTGTCATGGAGTCCGCACATTCATCAGCATTGGAGCCGGGCATAGACCTCAGGTCCAAAGATATCTGTGTCATCGGACCCTCGGACTCGCCTCCGGCCATAGGTTCCGAACCGCGCGCGTCCGTGCCTATCGAATCTGATCTGGCACCGATCATGGAGTTTACCTCCACGGATATCTTTCAGCACTCACCCTTGGGCGACGTGCTAAACTCATTAAGGTCTCTCTCCATATCAGGAGACTCTTGAGTGGTAAGGGGACGATGAAGGAATTTGTTGCCCACCCACCACTCACTTAATAGCCACTGTCGATGACTTAACTGACACGCTTGACTTTGACTCTGAAGACATCGACGGTATGGACGACGATGCTGGAGATGAACGAGAACCACCGCCTACGGGGCGCTGGACAACCACCTCATCATACAATATATACATGGTGGATACACCTAAAGAAAACAACAGCGAGGAACGGAAGGATGCAATAGAGGATAATCCCCTCGAGCAGAAACCAAAGCGACGACGTAGGCGCCGTCTAAATCCCGCCACAGTAAAAACAGTGATAACGGCGCAAGAAAGAAAAACACCCTGGTCGACTCCAAAGGAAACGACGACCCCATGGACCCAGCGATGGAGCAGGATGAGTCCGATGACGGCGATCCCGAGGGTAAAACCCATCAACCTGTCTCCAGAGAGGAGAACCGTCCGGACGATGATGCACTCATCATCCCGCAAAAACACTTGGAACAAGAGAACCTCCATAGAAGGCTTATTGCCACCGCGAGGAGCTTGAAGAAGTAGAAGCAAAGGCTTAAGGCCACGCAGGATACGCTCAACCGCAGATGAAACAAAGTACTCGACACTGAAGAGAAATATGGCGATGATCGCCACACAAAGAGCTACCCAAAGCGCAAGCTGCTGCCTGAATTCGACGATGAGGCCATAGAGCCCATCCCGCTGAAAAATAATACGGCCGATCAGCCGGACCGACCACCCCGTGGCCGCGACAGGGCGGCTAATGATGCCACACACAAGTCAGCACACGATTTACGTGAGCTCCCGGACAAAAAAACCGGTGTGGCTAGGTCCATCTACGGATCTAGAAAACGGACTCCGGCGTAGGATTGTAGCTACCAAAATGATCATACCGATTGAATACCAGCTTGGAATCAACACCGAACACAACAGCCGTCAACAGCATGCCACGGCACATCCAAATAAGGGGGTGCCGCGCACCCCCTGTGCTTCACCGATGAGGTGCTAGATCATGAATTTCCAGAGGGATTTGAACTCGTGAATATAGAGGCATACGACGGAACGACAGACCCTGGGGTTTGGATTGAGCACTTTATCCTTCATATCCACATGGCTTGCGGAGATGATCTCCATGCCATTAAATACCTGCCCCTCAAGTTGAAAGGACCAGCTCGGCATTGGTTGAAAAGCCTCCCCAAAAACTCAATTGGAAGTTGGGAGGAACTTGAGGATGCTTTCAGGGCCTATTTTCAAGGGACCTATGTCCAACCTCCAGACGCTGACGATCTAAGTCACATAATCCAACAACCCGAAGAGTCAGCCCGTAAGTTATGGAACAAATTTCTCACTAAGAAGAATCAAATCGTTGATTTCCCGGACGCTGAAGCCTTAGCGGCCTTCAAGCATAGTATCCTGGACGAATGGTTAGCCAGACACCTTGGCCTAGGACAATGGCAGCCTTAACAAGCCTTATGACCTGCTTTTGCGCGGGCGAGGACAGCTGGTTGGCCCGCAGCGGCACCAACGACCCAAGCACATCCGAAGTCAGGTATGGCAATGGGAAGCCGCGGCGCAATAAAAGCAAGCGCTGTAACAATGAAGATAGCCCAGCCAATACGGAGGTCAAAGAAGGATTCAGGGGCTCTTGACCCGGTCAACGGAAAAAGCCATTTGAAGGCAACAGAGATGGACAGTCCAGCCTAAACGAGATTCTTGGCAGATTATGTCAGATTCATGGCACCCTCGAAAAACGTGCAAACCACACCAACATAGATTGCTGGGTCTTCAAGTAGGCCAGCAAACTAAACGCCGAACACAAGGGGAGGGAGACACCAAGTGAAGACGAGGATGGCCTCACCAGCCGAACAATGGAGGACAGAAAAAATTTCCACCAGAGGTCAAAACAGTGAAGATGATTTACGCAACTCATACACCAAAAAGGAGGCACAAGCGTGCACTCTGAGATGTATACGATGTAGACCTAGTCGCCCCCAAGTTCAGCCCTTGGTCGGCCTGCCTGATCACTTTTGATCGCAGGGATCATCCGACTAGTATCCGACACGGAGGATTGGCTGCCTTGGTGCTCAACCCAATAATTAACGGATACCATCTCACCTGAGTCCTTATGGACGACGGCAGTAGTCTTAATCTGATATATCAAGACACTGTCCGCAACATGGGGATAGACCCGTCAAGAATTAGCCAAAGTAGTACTACCTTTAAAGGAGTAATACCAGGCATAGAGGCCCATTAAACGGGCTCTCTAGCACAAGAGGTTGTATTCGGTCACCCGACAACTTCCGAAGCGAAGAACTAATATTCAACATTGCTCCATTCCGAAGCGGCTACCATGCACTACTCGGAAGAATGGCCTTTGCCCGTTTCAACGCAGTTCCGCATCACGCTTATCTTAAACTCAAGATGCCCGCTCCACGTGGCGTCATCACAACTAGTGGAAATAGAGAATGCTCTCTACATGCGGAAGCATACGTGGCGGCTCTAGCAGCCGAACGACCTCCCCAACCAGAATAACTGATTGATCGTCAAGATCACGGACACGGTTAGACATGTCTGGTGCACCGCTAGTTGTAGCAGCCCAGATAAACCTGAGCTTGGGTGGATGCATATACCCCAATAGGCGGTGCTAGGGCTGCTCGTATAAAAAAAAGAAGCCCATAGTTCGGCTTGACCCTATTAATACAATAATAGAATGCATCTTCATGGTTCATTAAGAATAACCAACTTTTAGCACGATCACACCAGACCTTTTTTCACCTGTGTTTTTCTTCTATACAGATGATCATCGTGCTACACCCTTCCAGGATACGGTACACCATAGACAAAGGCGCAGACGTGCAGTAGGGCCCCGCTCAAAGGTTTCTCTTTAGATTAAGCCCCTGTGTAAACCTTTTCTAATGTCTCTTGTTGCTTGACACCCTCCGAGCACTTAACACAACCGAGAGGGACACTGGCGTTATTGGCATTTCTCCATGCCAGATCAATGCGTGTACCTGGAAATTCAGGGCTCATTATCGAGGGCGTTACTCAGCCCAATATATGTTTTAAAGTCCGAATACCTTGGGGAGTGTTCGGCATCGCGAGTTTGGCCTTATATGCATCAGATCCGAATCATGTCTTTTGTTAAAAGTTGGGTTTTCCCGGATCCCGTGTTTTGCTACCTTACGTTTCGCTCTATCGGCTAAGTTGGCACCAGGAGAACTACTATGATTGTGCCTTGGTTCATCTGGATGAGCACCTCAGTAGAGAAAGCCGGAAACTGACTGTCATTATATAGCGCGAGACTGGTCAACCACTCGATGACTCAGCGGAATCTTTGCGATTCCTCCGCATTAACGAAAGACCGGTTTCCCTGTCATGTACGTACGCGCACCGTATTCGGATGAACGCGGAAGTACGAGGGGCTATATAGTAGCCCCCCCATCAAACTCCTATGGGTAAGTGAAAGTGGTAAAGCTATATAGTCCGATTTCCCGGTTCGCCGCGCTATCATCTCCTTAAGGGACCAAGACATTGGATCAAGTGTGTTTACGCACTTCTTCGAACACCCCCGTATTATATGCGTGGGGGCTGAAGCCGACGACTGCAAACTTTCAGGTTATATACATACATAAACGGCCGCACAGGAGGCACTATAATACTTTCGGGCAAAAGTATAAATACAGCCTTTATAATCAAAATATCATTGTTTTTACAATTCAGATACATGTCACCCGAATATGGTACTCTTCGAGCACTGAGCCTCTATTAAATGGGCGCCTTCTAGGTCTTCCTCAAAATAACACTCGGCCGGGTCCTGGCCTCCGGCCGGACCCCGGGTTGCAATAGCGGTGGCCTCCGTCCCTGCCCAATATATTTTAACACGGGCAAGACCCATCCGCGCACCCTCTATGCACAGCGACCTCTTCACAGCGTCGATATACGACAGGGCACCAAGGAATTGTTGCACTAAACCAAAATAACTGTCCGGCCTTGATCCCTTCGGCCAAAGATGATGCACGACAGACTTCATAGCAATCCCGGACAACCTATGGAGCTCGGCCCATGCAGCCATATTTTCATTCAACGGCAGCGGATGCGTCGAGGAACTGAACTGTGACCAGAACAACCTTTCCACCTCATGATCTTTCTGATCTTTTGAAAAACTCGGTCGCATCAGTAGTACTCTTTGCCAGGTCCGCATACGCATCTGCAGCACTCCATAACTGATCCAGAGGAGCATACATCGGATCTCCGAACTTCATCCACAACAAAAAGGGCTTCCCAGCCGTGATATCTCCGGCTTGACGAAGCTCCTCCCTTGCCGCTCTGATCTCAGAGCGAGTTTACTTGGCTGCTTCCAAGGCCTTCTTCAGGTCAGCCAATTTCGCTTGGTTTTCCTTTTCAAGGAGCTCATATCGGTCGGCGGCATCCTTCAGCTCAACATCCATTTTGGCTATTTTATCTTTGCTCTGGCGATGAGCATCCTGTTCGGCTCTTAACTTCTCGGACGCCTTTAGGGCGGCCGCACCACTGATCCTGGCTTGATCCTTGGCTTGGGCAAGTTCTGCCCAAAGGGTCTCCACGGTGGCAGCTCCATCTGCGGTCACAACATGTTATAGATACTAGCATTCAGCTCCTCTTAATATTTGCTGACAATTCGAAAAAACATACCCTGTGCCTCGTCAAGCCGCTTGTTCACAAGTGCGATGTTGGCATCCGCCATGTCAAGCTGTCGCCTCAGTTCGGAGAAATCAGCAGTCCGGTCAGCCGCCGGACCCTCAGCCGCCTGCACATGAAAGCAGCGCGATCATTAACTGGGAGTATGATCCTCTGTTTGCCGCCTTGGAACGACAAACAGAGTCTCAGGGGCTACTATCTATATGGAGCGCAACTAGCGTGTGCGGTACAGCCAAAAATATACATATTACTTTGCGTACCTCAAAGCCTTTGAGCAGGCTCGTAAAAGCTTCATTCAACCCGCTTTTGGCGGATGAAATCCTCTCAAACACCATACCCATTAAAGTACGATGCGCCTCTGAGATAGCCGCTTGCTCCAAAAGACCCGTCAGTGTGTCCGGCTGTGTACCGGACAATCCCGGACTCTTTCTGTTGCTCTCCTTGGGAGACAAATACTCCGGGCTTCAGGCGGCCGAAGCGTTAACTTCTAGCCTTGACGGATCAGGAGAAATCCTCCGTGACGACACCTCGGGACCGTCCGCCTCATGGGGCGGGGAGGTTGGAGGAGGCGTTTCGCTCTCCATCATCTCCAGAAGAAGATCCCCCAAAGACAAACTCTGTTTAGAAGGACTACGAGCCAGACTGCAGGAGATAGGTCTCAGTTAGTATTCTCAGAGATAAAGCATGATATATTTACCAAAGTACATTTGATTCACTTATAGCTCGGTGGAGGGCTGGCCCGCTTGCGGGCGCTGTGCGGTAAGGACGCCCTCTGGGGCAGGGTACCCTGGCGAGGGTTTCTTCCCTTGTTTGGAAACCTCCACTTCCAAGTCTTTGGAGGCGGCCCTTTTCTTCCCGTGGGGGACGGGATTTTAGATTCACCTCCCCGACTATCCTCCTTCGTGGAGACATCAATTCACCCGGTCTGGATGTATAATGTATGAAGCCCGCTCTCAGCTTCTCTATGCCTCCCTTCATCTTCTCCCGATGGCACTTGATAAGGTGCGCGCTCAAGCATCCTGGTTAGCACGGGGTCCGGCGAGCCTTCGGGAAGAGGGGCCGAACACCTGATGCTCTCCGCCTTTCTTAGCCAATCCTGGCCGAGGGTAGTTTTCAGAATAATGTTATGACAAACATGAATAGCATGTTCGGTCATGGAGTTACTTACTTGGGTATCCGGACGATTGTAGTTCAGGCCCACATCCTCGATGGTGTCCGGACACTTTATTCGTGATCCGAAGAATAACCAATACATCCCTTCGAGCGTCATGCCGAAGAAGTGCTGAATAGTTCACGGTCCTTCTGGGTTGGACTCCCACATCCGGAGAGGTCGACATTTGCATGGCAGGACCCGACGGACTAGCATTACTTGAATTATTTTGATGAGGCCTCAACTGGAGTTACTTACTTGGGTATCCGGATGATTGTAGTTCAGGCCCACATCCTCGGTGGTGTCTGGACACTTTATTCGTGATCCGAAGAATAACCGATACATCCCTTCGAGCGTCATGCCGAAGAAGTGCTGAATAGTTCACGATCCTTCTGGGTTGAACTCCCACATCTGGAGAGGTCGACATTTGCATGGCAGGACCCGACGGACTAGCATTACTTGAATTATTTTGATGAGGCTGACATCCCTCTTGAGAAGATCTCGGATGGGGCTTTGTAATGTCAATAAATCATTCACTGGCCCCCGGTCCAGCCCTTTATTGACCCATGACGCCAGTTGAGGCGGAGGGCCCAGGCGGAAAGCTCGGGCGGCCGCCCACTTTCTGCCTCGGGGAGCTGTGATATAGAATCACTCCTGTTGCCATAAGTCGTACACCTCCGGGAAGGAACCCTTTGGCCATAGGGCCTCACCACCTTTGCTTATTATAGCGCCTCCGCACTCCGCCTGTCTGTTGGAAATATGCCCAAGAGGCAATAATAAATTAGTTATTATTATTATATTTCCTTGTTCATGATAATCGTTCATTATCCATGCTATAATTGTATTGATAGGAAACTCAGATACATGTGTGGGTACATAGACAACACCATGTCCCTAGTAAGCCACTAATTGACTAGCTCGTTGATCAATAGATGGTTACGGTTTCCTGACCATGGACATTGGATGTCGTTGATAACGGGATCACATCATTAGGAGAATGATGTGATGGACAAGACCCAATCCCACTTTTCTAATGTCAAGTATCATTTCCTTAGACCATGAGATTGTGCAACTCCCGGATATCATAGGAATGCTTTGGGTGTACCAAACGTCACAACGTAAATGGGTGGCTATAAAGGTGCACTATGGGTATCTCTGAAAGTGTCTGTTGGGTTGGCACGAATCGAGACTGGGATTTGTCACTCAGTGTAACGGAGAGGTATCTCTAGGACCACTCGGTAGGACATCATCATAATTGCACAATATGACCAAGGGGTTGATCACGGGATGATGTGTTACGGAACGAGTAAAGAGACTTGCTGGTAATGAGATTGAACAAGGTATCAGGATACCGACGATCGAATCTCGGGCAAGTACAATACCGCTAGAAAAAGGGAATTGTCTACGGGATTGATTGAATCCTCGACATCGTGGTTCATCCGATGAGATCATCGTGGAACATGTGGGAGCCAACATGGGTATCCAGATCCCGCTGTTGGTTATTGGCCGGAGAGTTGTCTCGGTCATGTCTGCATGGTTCCCGAACCCGTAGGGTCTACACACTTAAGGTTCGATGATGCTAGGGTTATAGGGAATAGATATATGTGGTTACCGAATGTTGTTTGGAGTCCCGGATGAGATCCCGGACGTCACGAGGAGTTCTGGAATGGTCCGGAGGGAAAGATTTATATATGGGAAGTCCTGTTTTGGTCACCGAAAAGGCTTCGGGTGCTATCGGTAACATACCGGGACCACCCGGAGGGTCCCGGGGGTCCACCAAGTGGGCCCACCGGCCCCAGAGGGTAGCATGGGCCAAGTGTGGGAGGGGACCAGGCCCAGGTGGGCTGGTGTGCCCCCACACAAGGGCCCAAGGCGCCTAGGGTTTGGGGAGGGGGCGCCTCCACCTTGCTTGGGGGGCAAGTTTCCCCCTCTTCCCCCTTTGGCCGCCACCCTAGATGGGTTTTTGGGGCAGGCGCACCCCTTGGGGTGGGAACCCTAAAGGGGGCGCAGCCCCCTCTCTCTCCACTATATATACTTGAGGTTTTGGGGCTGCCATACACAAGAGTTTCCACCTCTCCCTGGCGCATCCCTACCTCTCTTTCTCCTCGTCTCTCGCAGTGCTTGGCGAAGCCCTGCTGGATTGCCATGCTCCTCCATCACCACCACGCCGTTGTGCTGCTGCTGGATGGAGTCTTCCTAAACCTCACCCTCTCTCCTTGCTGGATCAAGGCATGGGAGACGTCACCGGGCTGCACGTGTGTTGAATGCGGAGGTGCCGTCCGTTCGGCACTAGGATCTCCGGTGATTTGGATCACGACGAGTACGACTCCTTCAACCCCGTTCTCTTGAACGCTTCCGCTTAGCGATCTACAAGGGTATTTAGATGCACTAGCCCCCTCTCTCGTTGCTAGTCTCTCCATAGATAGATCGTGGTGACTCGTAGGAAAATTTTGAATTTCTGCTACGTTCCCCAATAGTGGCATCATGAGCTAGGTCTATTGCGTAGATTCTTTGCACGCGTAGAACACAAAGTAGTTGTGGGTGTTGATTTTGTTCAATATGCTTACCGTTACTAGTCCAATATTGTTTCGACGGTATTGTGGGATGAAGCGGCCCGGACCGACCTTACACGTACACTTTCGTGAGACAGGTTCCACCGATTGACATGCACTTGTTGCATAAGGTGGCTAGCGGGTGCAAGTCTCTCCCACTTTAGTCGGATCGGATTCAATGAAAAGGGTCCTTATGAAGGGTAAATAGCAATTGGCATATCACATTGTGGCTTTTATGTAGGTAAGAAACGTTCTTGCTAGAACCCCATAGCAGCCACGTAAAACATGCAAACAACAATGAGAGGACGTCTAACTTGTTTTTGCAGGGTATGCTATGTGATGTGATATGGCCAAGAAGAATGTGATGAATGATATGTGATGTATGAGATTGATCATGTTCTTGTAATAGGAATCATGACTTGCATGTCGATGAGTATGACAACCGACAGGAGCCATAGGAGTTGTCTTAATTTATTGTATGACCTGCGTGTCATTGAATAACGCCATGTAATTACTTTACTTTATTGCTAACCGTTAGCCACAGTAGTAGAAGTAATAGTTGGCGAGACAATTTCATGAAGACACGATGATGGAGATCATGATGATGGAGATCATGGTGTCATGCCGGTGACGATGATGATCATGGAGCCCCGAAGATGGAGATCAAAAGGAGCAAAATGATATTGGCCATATCATGTCACTATTTGATTGCATGTGATGTTTATCATGTTTATGCATCTTATTTGCTTAGAACGACGGTAGTAAATAAGATGATCCCTCATTAAAATTTCAATAAAGTGTTCCCCCTAACTGTGCACCATTGCGAAAGTTCGTCGTTTCGAAGCACCATGTGATGATCGGGTGTGATAGATTCTAACGTTCACATACAACGAGTGTAAGCCAGATTTACACACGCGAAACACTTAGGTTAACTTGACGAGCCTAGCATGTATAGAGATGGCCTCGGAACACAAGAGACCGAAAGGTCGAGCATGAGTCGTATAGTAGATACGATCAACATGAAGATGTTCACTGATGATGACTAGTCCGTCTCACGTGATCATTGGACACGGCCTAGTTGACTCGGATCATGTAACCACTTAGATAACTAGAGGGATGTCTATCTGAGTGGGAGTTCATTAGATGAACTTAATTATCCTGAACATAGTCAAAAGCCCTTTGCAAATTACGTCATAGCTCGCGCTTTAGTTCTACTATTTTAGATATGTTCCAAGAGAAAATATAGTTGAAAGTTGACAGTAGCAATTATGCGGACAGTAGAAGGCTTATGTCCTTAATGCACCGCTCAGTGTGCTGGACCTCGAACGTGGTCTTTGGATGTTGCGAACATCTGACATACACGTTTTGATAACTACGTGATAGTTCAGTTAGACGGTTTAGAGTTGAGGCTACAAAGACGATTTCGAAATGTCACAGAACATACGAGATGTTTCGAGGGCTGAAATTGGGATTTCAGTGCCCACGTCAAGAGGTATAAGACCTCCGACGATTTTCTTAGCCTGCAAACTAAGGGAGAAAAGCTCAATCGTTGAGCTTGTGCTCAGATTGTCTGAGTACAACAATCACTTGAATCGAGTGGGAGTTGATCTTCCAGATGAGATAGTGATGTTTCTCCAAAGTCATTGCCACCAAGCTGCTAGAGCTTCGTGATGAACTATAACAAATCAGGGATAAATATGATGATACTTGAGATACTTGTGATGTTTGACACCGCAAAAGTAGAAATCAAGAAGGAGCATCAATTGTTGATGGTTGGTGAAACCACTAAGTTTCAAGAAGGGCAAGGGCAAGAATAGATACTTAATGAAATGGCAAATCAGCTGCTGCTCTAATGAAGAAACCCAAGGTTGAACCCAAACTCGAGACTAAGTGCTTCTGTAATAAGGGGAACAGCCACTGGAGCAGAATTGCCCTAGATACTTGGTAGATAAGAAGGCTGGCAAGGTCGATAGAAGTATATTGGATATACATTATGTTAATGTGTACTTTACTAGTACTCCTAGTAGCACCAGGGTATTAGATACCGGTTCGGTTGCTAAGTGTTAGTAACTCAAAATAAAAGCTATGGAATAAACGGAGACTAGCTAAAGGTGAGCTGACGATATGTGTTGGAAGTGTTTCCAAGGTTGATGTGATCAAACATCGCACGCTCCCTCTACCATCAAGATTAGTATTAAACCTATATAATTGTCATTTGGTGTTTGCGTTGAGCATAGACATGATTGGATTATGTCTATCGCAATACGGTTATTCATTTAAGAAGAATAATGGTTACTCTATTTATTTGAATAATACCTTCAATGGTCTTGGATCTAAAAGAATGGTTTATTGAATCTCGATCATAGTGATACACATTTTCATGCCAAAAGATATAAGATAGTAATGATAGTACCACTTAGTTGTGGCACTGCCATGTAAGTCATATTGGTATAAAACACATGAAGAAGCTCCATGTTGATGGATCTTTGGACTCACTCGTTTTTGAAAAGTTTGAGACATGCGAACCATGTCTATTGGTGTATACGCATGAAGAAACTCCATGCAGATGGATCGTTTGGACTCACTTGATGTTGAATCACTTGAGATATGCAAATCATACCACATGGGCAAGATGACTAAAAAGCCTCGTTTTCAGTAAGATGGAACAAGATAGCAACTTGTTGGAAGTAACACATTTTGATGTGTCCAGTCCAATGAGTGATGAGGCATGCAGTGAATATCGTTATGTTCTTACTTCATAGATGATTTGAGTAGATGTTGAGTATATTTACTTGATGAAACACTAGTCTGAATTATTGAATGGTTCAAGTAATTTCAGAGTGAAGTTGAAGATCATCGTGACAAGAGGATAAAATGTCTATGATATGATCATAGAGATGAGTATCTGAGTTACGAGCTTTGGCACACAATTAAGACATTGTGGAAATTGTTTCACAATTAATACCGCCCAGAACACCATAGTGTGATGGTGTGTCCGAACATCATAGTTGCACCCTATTGGATATGGTGCGTACCATGATGTCTCTTATCGAATTACCACTATCGTTCATGGGTTAGGCATTAGAGACAACTGCATTCACTTTAAATAGGGCACCACGTAATTCCGTTGAGATGACAGTGTATGAACTATGGTTTAGAGAAACATAGGTTGTCGTTTCTTAAAAGTTTGGGGTTGTGACGCTTATGTGAAAAGGTTTCAGCCAGATAAGCTCGAACCCAAAGCGGATTAATACATCTTCATAGGACACCCAAAATGGTTGAGTATTCCTCCTATCTCAGATCCGGAAGCAAAAGGAATTGTTTCTAGAAGCGGGTCCTTTCTCGAGGAATAGTTTCTCTCGAAAGAATTGAGTGGGAGGATGGTGGAGACTTGATGAGGTTGTTGAAACATCACTTCAACTAGTGTGTAGCAGGGCACATGAAGTTGTTCCTATGGCACCTACACCAATTGAAGTAGAAGCTTATGATAGTGATCATGAAACTTCGAATCAAGTCACTACCGAAACTCGTAGGTCGACAAAGAAACGTATTACTCCATAGTGGTACGTAATCCTGTCTTGGAGGTCATGTTGCTAGACAACAATGAACCTACGAGCTATGGAGAAGCGATGGTGGGCCTGGATTCCGACGAATGGCTCGAGGACATAAAATCCGAGAGAGGATCCATGTATGAAAACAAAGTATAGACTTTGGAAGAACTACTTGATGGTCGTAAGGCTGTTGGGTACAGATGGATTTTAAAAGGAAGACGGACAATGATGGTAAGTATCACCATTAAGAAAGCTCGACATGTCGTTAAGATGTTTTCCGACAAGTTCAAGGAGTTGACTATGGCGAGGCTTTCTCACTCGTAGCGATGCTAAGAGTATGTTGGAATTGGATTAGGAGTTGCTGCATTATTTATGAAATCCTGCAGACAATTTTCTTGAGGAAAGGTTGTATGTGATACAACCAGAAGGTTTTGACAATCCTGAAAGACGCTAACAAGTATGCAAAGCTCCAGCAATCCTTCTAAGGACTGGAGTAAGCATCTCGGAGTTGGAATGTATGCTTTGATGAGATGATAAAAGATTTTGGGTTTATACAAAGTTTATGAGAAATTTGTATTTCCAAAGAAGTGAGTGGGAGCACTATAGCATTTCTGATGAGTATATGTTGTTGACATATTGTTGATCGGAAATGATGTAGAATTTCTGGAAAGCATACACTGCTAGGGAAAACCCTATACACAGAATCTTAGCAGCAGCGCGGCTCAAAAAGGAGCGCTGCTGCTAATTAGCAGTAGCGCGGGTGTGGAAAACCCGCTACTGACAAGTGTTTAGCAGTAGCGCGCTCTGTGTAACACGCGCTGCTACAAATATCGACCGACAGTGCCCCCCCACCTCCATTTAGTAGCAGCACGGTATCGCTAGCCGCGCTACTGCTAAAGTCGTAGTAGTAGCGCGGTTTTTCTGAGGTCGCTGCTGCTAATTTTCAAATTGGACACACTTTTTGTCCCGGTTAGCAGTAGCGCTTCTGACGAAAGCACGCTGCTGCTACTTCCTTATCAACAGCGCGTTTTCCATCTCGCGCTACTGCTAATCCGCACCAACCCACCACCTTTTCCCCACCGTCCCCCTCCCCCCTCCTCTCTTCCCTTTCCCCTACCTCCCACATGCTCCCACTCTCACTCTTCTTCTTCCTCAATACTTCTTCCCCATTACTCTCTCTCTTCTATCTACCTTTCTCTCTCTTCATTACTCCTACCTAACTACACCACCTCCATTAATGCATCTCCTTTCTCTTTTTCCTTCCCCTCCACTAGTTGAAGTTGTCTCTTCCCAAATTAGGTAGCTAGGTAGATGTAGGATTTAGTTAAGTGACCTATTTGCCCCCTAACTAGATCTATGTTTGTCAAGAAGAGCTTTGTGCACTTTTGATCTCCCTACAACATCATCTCCGCCGTGTGCTCGATCTCGAGATAGGTGAGGAAAATTTATGCTTTTGCCAAATGGAAATATGTTTATGTGTGTGTGATATGTTTGTGGAAATTGTGTGTGTGGCATGAGTTGACGCCAAATTGTGCTTTTGAGTTGCCTATGTATTGCCGAAATGTCGATTTATTTCCGTTTCGGCGAATTCCGGGCAAATCTAGATCCATATATGTCCTATTTTTAGGGAAGGTCATGCCGATTTTTTGTATGACTTTGATGCATATACATGCATTTTTATAATCAATTTGTTTATTATTACCGTGCAGAGTTGACGATGGTTAGTGGAACGATGGTGGACAGGTGGTTGTGGTCGATGGTGTAGGACATGAAAGAAAATAACCGGACAGAGGTTCTATGTCCATGTCAAAAATGCAAAGGATTAGTTTGGCTCGACCCCTATGACGATGGTCGTGTCGAAGCGCACCTGCTCATGACTGGTTTCATGGATGGCTATACTCGGTGGATAACTGAAGATGAGGATGACGATGTTGAGGATGCCGACGGGGCAGGCAATGATGACACGGGGCAAGACGAAGAGATGATCGATAATGGCGGCGGGGAAGAGGCCGGACATGGCGGCGGAGAAGGGGCCGGACATGGCGGAGGAGAAGGGGCCGGACATGGCGGCGGAGAGAACAACATGGACTCCACGCAGCAGAGTTCGTTGGTACTAAGTTCAACCATGTGGGACCCTCATGTTCAAGCATTGCTTCGCAAGGAGACGATTACTGAGAGAGCTGCTTCTAGAGAGGAGGCTAAGCTGGAGCAACTAGTGGTAGACTCGAACACTCCATTGTATGATGGTTGCAATCCTGAGGTGACCCGCTTGAGTTTCATGCTCCAACTCCTGAAGACGAAGGCTAAAAACAAATGGACTGACACTAGCCTCGATGAGCATGTCAAGTACCTAAAGGATGTTCTTCCCGCGGGTAATCTATGTCCTACTAGTGTTGATGAGGCCAAGAAGATCGTGTGCCCTCTTGATCTGCCACACATTAGATACCATGCATGCATCAACGATTGCATAATTTATCGGAAGGAGCACGCGGAAAAAACTAGCTGTCCGATGTGCAATGCTTCTCGATACAAGAAGGCCGGGAAGAAATGTCCCCAGAAAGTTGTATGGTACTTACCGATCACTCCCCGTCTCCAGAGGTATTTTGTAGATCCCAAGGAAGCAAAGCTAATGTGCTGGCACGCGGAGAGGAAGAAGCCTGACGATGGAGATGATCCGAAGCTGAGACACGTGAAGGATGGAAGCCAGTGGAGAGCGTTGAACAGCTTCTATCGGTATTTTGAATGTGATGCAAGGAACATCATGCTCGGCGCGTGTACCGATGGCATGAATCCGTTTGGCAACTAGAACAACAACCATAGCACATGGCCCGTGTTTGTATGGATGTACAACCTCCCCCTGGTTGTGCATGAAATCGAAGTACATTCACATGAGCATGCTTATTCAAGGGCTGAAACAACCAGGAAATAATATTAATTTGTATCTGGGGCTACTTCAAGAGGAGTTAGACACATTATGGAAAACACCGGCCAAGACATGGGACGCCAGCAAAGGCGAGTATTTCAACATGAGAGCCGCGCTGATCATGACAGTGCAGGACTATCTCGGTTACGGATATGTGGCAGGCTAGGTGTGCCATGGATATTGCGGATGCACGCGGTGCATGGATGATACGACGTCTCAGCAGCTAAGGTCAAGGAAAGATGGCGGGTCTGGGAAAATCGTGTACATGGGGCATCGAAGATGGCTTGAATAGGACGACCCATGGAGAAACCATGGAGATCTATTCAATGGTCACGCTGAGCATTGAGGACCTCCACGTAAGCAGAGCGGGGCCAAAATCGATGAGCTGTTGAAAAACTGGAAGGAGTGCCCCGCGCCGGGAAAGACGATGAGAAAGGCGCCGGACCCGCTGCTGAAGGTATGGAAGACGAGGTCTGTGTTCTGGGACTTGGAGTACTGGCACAAACTCGATACACCTCATTGCCTTGATCAAATGCATATCTGTAAGAATGTCCTTGAGAGCTTGCTCGCAACACTGATGAACATGCCGGATAAGACCAAGGATGGGCCGAAGGCAAGAAAAGACTTGCAAGATTTGAAAATCAGGGAAGATCTGCACATGCCGCCCCGTAAAATGTCAGACGAGACAGAGACGGAGACAGAGGCACGGGAGAAGAAGGGCAAGAACATAAAGAAAGAGGATTATTGACCCCCTTCTTGCTTCACCTTAAGTCAGGCTGAGATCAATGCCTTCTTTAAGTGCCTTACCGGAGTCAAAGTTAGTTCCGGTTACTGTGGCAAGATAAGCAGATATCTAGACATGGACAAGAAAAGGTTTAGCGGGATGAAGTCTCATGACTGATGATGACGCAGATACTACCTGTTGCCCTTAGAGGGATAATGGACAAGCACGTCCGTGACACGCTTATTGGTCTCTGCAACTTTTTCGACGTCATCTCTCAAAAGTCAATCAGTGTGAAGCAGCTCCGAAAGCTACAGGAAGAGATCGTTGTGATACTGAATGAGCTTGAGATGTACTTCCTGCCCGCGTTCTTTGACGTGATGGTGCATCTGTGTGTCCATATTGTGGATGACATAATAGACCTGGGGCCGTCATTCCTGCACAACATGATGCCGTTTGAGAGGATGAATGGGATCATCAAAGGATTCGTTCGTAACATGTCCCGTCCGGATGGAAGCATCGTCCAGGGCTATTTGACAAAAGAGTGCATCTCTTTCTGTGAGAATTTTCTATATGGCGCAGACTAGCCGCCTGGTGTTAGTATTGGTTTGCCCGTTAACAAGCACGATGGGAGGCTTGAAGGAGATGGTCACTGCAACGGTTGCAGGGAACTGCACGTGGCATACTCAGATCGACGCAGCGACTTTGACAGAGTAAACTTGGTAGTGCTACAACACCTAGACGAGGTAGATCCTTTTGTGGCACTGTACAAAGAAATTATCGCAAAGAAGTATCATGACCGGGGGGTATGCAGGACGAACGCCGAAGTTACTAGAGAGCACAACTCCACTTTCCTGCATTGGTTCAAAGAGCATATTATTGCTAATCCCCCGGAGGAGGGCTCTAAGGATGGATTGCTCATATACACCTTAGCACATCGCCCCTCGCCCAACTTGGTAACCTATCAGGCATATGATATCAAAGGATACACGTTCTACACGAAGGCCAAAGATATGGACAGTGATGATCAGAACTCTTGGGTGACGATGGAATGCATGACCGGCAGCGACAATGGCGCAACTGAATGATTTTATGGAAGGGTCGAGGAGATTTGGGAGCTTGACTACTCTGGACTACACAACACGATGATGTTCCGTTACAGATGGGCAAAGAATGTCGAAAGAGAAACCAGATTTTCACTACCATGAGTATATCCGACGCCAAGAGCGCTACCGTGAACGCTATCGCAAAAAACGAGCCATAGGTACACGCTAAGCACGTGACAAAATGCTTCTTCATAACCGACCCATGCAATCCCAGTCGTGTTGTCTTGAGGAGAGGCAAAAGGAACATCATTGGAATGGATGGAGTCGCCAACGAGGAAGACTATGATCAGTACGGCAACCCAATGAGGGAAGATGACGATGATGATGAAGTATACGTCAAAAGAAGAATCAATACTACATTACCTAAGAAAAATCGTACTCCATGGAAAAGGCAAAGTCACAATGAGGGGCTCAATTATTCTTCGACGAACAAGAAGGGAAAGAAGCTGACTCAAAAACGAAAATGTCAGCGCTGAGGAATCGTATGTTATCGGTCAAATGATGTAATATATATATATATATATATATATATATATATATATATATTCCTATTTTGTATACACACTTAGCCATTATTATGCATGGGTCCAATGATGTAATATATATGTTCCTATTTTGCATACATATTTAACCGTCAGATGATGCAATATATATCGCCCTCCCTTCGTTCACTGCTCTCTGGAAATAAAAGTGGGAGAAAATAAAGGAAAAGAAAAATCAAAACTGGAAGGTAGTAGTAGCGCGTTTCGTATAAACTGCTACAGCTACTGAAGGTAGTAGCAGCGCTTTTCGTACAAATTGCTGCAGCTAATGAAGGTAGTAGCAGCGCATTTTGGCCAAATGCGCTGCTGCTACGTCCACTTAACCCAAAATTCTCACTATCCCTGCTTCATCCCGCCTTTTCCCCCCAAATCCCCACTCTCTCTTCCCCCGTCGCTCGCCCCCGACCCCGGCGCCGGCGCTTGCCCCCGACCCGGCCGTCGCCCCCGACCCCAACTCCGGCGCCGGCGCTCGCCCCCGACGCCGCCCTCGCC
>NC_041387.1:551613256-551648184 GCF_002162155.2 Triticum dicoccoides
CGACCCGTCGGCCCTCGCCTCCCTCCTTTGCTTCCTCCCTTCCCAATCTCGGCCATCGTCGGGCCTGCCTCCTTGCCCCTGCACCCTCTGTAAACCTCCCCTCCCACTCTATCTCTCTGCCAGGGTTCTTCGGTTAATTTACTTAGGTTTTAGTTAGGGCAGTATGTTAATTAGGTTATCTATTTAGTTATGAATTTTTCTAGGTTTCAAAATTAGCTGAATTTATATGCAAATTTGAACTGGACATGTGATATGTGGACATGTCATGTTTGGAAAATGATCTGAGTGGCCTACGTTACGCCGGAATGTTGATTAATTTCCGTTCCGATGAATTTCAGGCGCTCGATATGTCCATTTTTTAGCAAAGGTCATGCTGAAATTTCCCGTGAATAAAGGCATGATTTGTGCTACATAGTTGGCATATCGAGTGTTGGCACATAGATTTCTTTTTATGTCATTTCTCATTTATTCACACTTAATCATAGGAAACATGTCAAACAACGAAGAAACTGGGCCTTCTAACCAAGATGCAGACGAGATGGATTATGAGGGTGAACAAGAGTACCTCGACTATTTGACTGCTAAGCAAGGTTTGCAGGTCGGCCTTGATGATGGTACTGACGCTGACATTGACACCGACGGCGCCGGCACCGAGACCGATGGGGAAGGTACCGGCGGGGAAGATACAGGCGGGGAAGGTACCGGCCCCGATGCCGCTACCAAAAGGAGGAAGCATAAGAAGCAGAGGATACGAAAACCTAACAAACTAGGGATTGGACGACTTGTGATCACAAAGATGGCACTTGGCAACTTTGAGCCGTTAGAGCCGGAAGAACCTCGCAAGTGCTATGGGAACCAAGTAGGATGCATCCTACGGGAATGCGCGAGCATCGACGATGATGAATTAAGGAGTAAAGAACATTTGACGCAGTTGCTCCTAACGAAGTTGCACAAGAGATTCAAGTTCCCCGACCGGGATGATAACATAGAACAACCGTGGGATGATCTGAAGATGAAAAAGATTAACAATCACGCCATGGGCATGTTCAGCAATGATTTGGCCTCCTGGAAAGGGAGGGTGAAACGAGCTATTGAGGCTGATGAACCCTTGTCCAAGATTCTGGAGGAAAATCTGACACTTACGGAAGAGGAGTTCGAAAAGTTCAAGGACACTTGCGCTACCGAGGCAGCCCAGGCTAAGGCTGCAAAATTCAAGAGCCTTCAGCAAAGGAACACGGGGAAGCATCGCCTCGGAAGCCGTGGCTACCTCGGTAAAAGGCCCATATGGGATAAGGAGGACGCAGAGCGTGAAGCCACGGGTCTCCCAGACCCCTTCGCGAAGTTCACCAACCCCTTGGAGCGTGAGTTCATTAGGGCCCGCTACAAGTGGGACAAGGAGAAAAAGGTTTTTTACACGGACAAGATCACGAGGAAATTGATTAGACTACTAGAGAAGCAACACCGGCTTGCAGCCAAAAGCCCTACTTCTCCGATGAGGCCCAAGTGGGACACCCCTCTCAACCGGGCCTTGAACGAACTTAAGGGACTCCCTTTGGGCCAGCGGTCGCAATATGGTCGTGTGCACGGTGCTGGAGATGGCGCCACGTGGAAGGTGTTTTACGATGAAGGCCCGGAGGCCAAGAAGCAGAAAAAGAAGTTTAGTCATGCGGACATTGACGCGAAGGTGAAGCTTGCGGTCGAGAAAAAAGCAGCTGAGGACGCGAAAAAAGCAGCTGAGGACAAATATGAGTTGCTACAGCAGGCAGTCAATGCAGCTGTAACTTCCTGCAGAAATGATTTCTCTACTAACTTGGTTCCAGTTATCATCAACTAGACGAAGGAAAATCCAGACAAGACGGTACATGACTTCCCGTTCCCCAGTTTTGTCGGGAGCAAGTCCATGAACAACAACACCATCGCACCATCACTTGCTCACGCAACCGGGCCTCCTCTCGCAGCCGCTCCCGCTCATAGCAGCCCGTCCTCAGTCTCAGGCGTGCTAGGTGGGCCTTCGTCTTTGGCTGAGCTCGACGCCGTCACGGTAATTACATGTCGCACCAACATATATATATATATATAATATTCCATTTTTGTTGCCTTTCGATTGTTTTACGCCGCAGACATATGTGTTTGTAGGAGAAAGAAACCCCGTGCACCATACTCTACTTGATCAAAGGCGAGAAGGTGGACATGGGAAAGGGAATGATAATGGACCCCTCGCAACCCACGTTCCACAACCAGCCGATCCCCGCTGGGCCCTTCAGGTTTAGCTTGACCAGTGTGAAATCGGGGCACGAGGATTTGCCTCCTCCAGTACAACATGTGGGAGCGGACGACGAGACTCCGCCGCGGATTGGAAGCTGCAAGGGTTGGGTGCTGCTATGGCCGAAGAATCTTATTCGTCTGGAGCCGGCCAAGAGCACACCAATAACCACACATCAACAAGCATGTGCGGAGACCACCACCACGCCTACGCAATTACCAGCTCATGTAGTGCCGGGTGAGAGCGGCGGACGACATGATGAAGGGGGTGCAATAGTACAGGTTGATGTAATTTCTCCTGTAGAACAGAGAATGGATGATGACAAGGAGGTCGACCCTATGGATTACATCAATACAAACGCGTATGATTGTGACATAGATATGATGAGTCAACCATATGACGAATCGGGCTATCAGCTTGCTAATGAGGATATGGATGATATGCCCGGGCAGGGTCGTAGCAGGGATTGCAAAAAGTCTCTCTTCATGAAATCCTCATAGGACACGCCTGAAGATGCCGCCTCAACACAGGCCCAACTAGCCGGGCACGTCCTACAGTACTTAGCCCGGGAACACTGGGGCATGGGTTAAGGAAGGGTCTGGAAGGTGTGCCCAAGAAAAAGGAGAGGAAGAGATCGGGGAAGATAACTGCCTCCAAACAAGCTAGAGCACATAGCAGCCAGACGATGCATTCTGAAGAGCGTGTACCTGTGAAAGGTGCAGTCATGTTCCATCTCACGGGCGAGCCGATGCTACCGCCGAAACCGCTGGAGGCACTATCAGGTGATCTCAGGAGACTGCACGACCATGTGCTTTCGACTGAGAAAAGCCTACTACCTCAAAGGATCCAGGATATCTGACATACGCGGCTCATGTGCCTGAGGGGAAGTGCTACGTCGAGACACGGCCCGCGGAGGTGTTCTTCCTGTGGTTTAACCATATCTTTGAGATGTTTCTAACAAGGCGGCTCGATTTTACAATCGTCCGCCTTTTTGCGCTACATATGAGCTCCGTCATGAAGAGTAAAGAAGTCTCGCAAATCTGTGTGGCGGATCTGTACTACATGCACGAGTCTTTCTTGAGTCTCGGCGACTTTGAGCGTGAAACTGCTAGGGAGTATCTCCAAAACTTCATGGTACAGAATAAGGACCGGGAAATTATCCTCGTGCCTTATCATCCAAAGTAAGTCAGTTCCGGACAACCCTTTCGTACATTTCAATCATTCCTTCTCTCTGTCATATGGGGAATAATTTGAGGTGTCTTTTCCCCGCAGCAACGGGCGCACGGTCCTTATCGTTCTTTACCCGCAAGTCTCCCACACCGTGTATTTTGACCCTTCCAGAGACTATGAGATAAAAGACTACACCCACATAATGAATATTCTAGATGATGCTCTCCAAGGCTTCAGCTTTAGAGGTGGCCACGTGCAGATCAGGAAACAAAGGAACAAGAAGATGGGTTTTGCGCATAAAACTAACTTCTACTGCATCCATGTCCCAAAACAAAGCAAGAAGGATGGATTCTACATCGTCCATCTCATGATTCAGTTCAACACGGATCACCAAAAGCTTTGCACAAGAAGCAGAAATGATGATCATATTCACAAGTGGCTAGAATCTCATGGAGAAGCGGATTATAAACTTAGAGATGACTTCTTTCGCATCCAAAGCGACGTTGTGACGATCATCATGAAAGAAGTCATCTATGAGAAGGGGATGTTCCACCACGGCCCTATATCGAGAGATGACGTCCGAACTCGCATAGGCATGCAACGTCTAGACCTCACGCCGTTCAAGAAGCTAGGGTTCATCATCGATGATATGGAAGGATGGAACTTCTAGTGATTTATGATGCCGATGATGATGATATGTGTTGGTTGAACTTGTATACTTTTTGTAACGATGAAACTTTGTGATGTCCATGGTCCCTGCCGAACTTGCGTAACGCTACTTTGTTAGTTTGCGTATGATGACCTGCGTACCTCTAGTTAATTAATTTGCGTACTATATGTTGCATCTAGTTGCTAGCCCTTTCTTTTACGGTGTTGCTCCAGTATATTTTGTTGCATATATATGATTGTACATCCTCTTCATGAACATGCATCTCTAACAGGTACCTAGTTTCTTGATGGCGAGATGGAATTGCTATGTCATGTACAAAGGGAAGGTTCCGGGTGTGTACAACGAGTGGCATGAGTGTCAGGCGCAAGTGAATGGGTTCATGGGCGCCAGCCATAAAGGCTTCAAAAGCAGACAAGAAGGAGAAGCTAGTTACTTGAGGTTCACGCTAGCGCGAGAGAGGACTCGTAACCGCCACCTCATGTACTGCATAGTTCCGTTCTCACTCATAGTGATAGCTCTTCTTGCGTATACCTTTGTTTAGATGGATGACGTTGTTGTAGTTGCAAGTATTCGAGACTTGCACGTATCGCTATTTTTGAGATGATGAGAAGATACCACTTTGTGTTGGATGATGATTATGATGAGACTATTTGTATGTATATGCTATGATTACATTTTTGGTCTCGCAGGCATTTGTATGTGTATTATGATGACATTTCTATGTGCTAAAGATTCTTCTATAAAGCCTGTTCAAATACAAAACAAATATGCCGAAAAAACAAAAAACTACTTAAATTAGCAGTAGCGAGTGTATAAAAGTTAGCAGCAGTGCCGCGATAGCAGTAGAGCGTCCAGGAAAAGAGCGCTAGAGCTATTAGCAGTAGCGAGCTTCCGCTAACCGCGCTGATGCTACACTTCTGTAGCAGTAGCGCGGGTGAGCACGCGCTACTGCTATGTGTTAGCTGTAGCGCCTTATTAGTGGCGCCGCTACCCGCGCTACTGATACACCTAAAACCCGCACTGCTGCTAGCCTTTTCCCTAGTAGTGATATAGGGTTATTTGAAAAGTGTTTTCAATAGAAAACCTGGATTAAGCTGCTTGAACATTGAGCATCAAGATCTATGAGGGTAGATCAAAAAAATGCTAAATGGTACTTTCAAATGGGCACATATCTTGACATGATCTTGAAGGTGTTCAAGATGGATCAGTCAAAGAAGGAGTTCTTGCCTGAGTTGTAAGGTATGGAGTTAAGAGTTAAAGCTCAACCACGGCAGAAGAGAGAGAAAGGACGAAGGTCGTCCCCTATGCTTCAGACGTAGGCTCTATAGTATGTTATGCTGTGTACCGCACCGAAAGTGTGCCTTGCCATGAGTTAGTCAAGGGGTACAAGAATGATCCAGGAATGGATCATTGGACAGCGGTCAAAATTGTCCTTGGAGTAAATAAGGACATGTTTCTCAATTATGGAGGTGATAAAGAGTTCGGTGTAAAGGGTTACATCGATGCAAGCTTTAACACCTATCTGAATGACTCTGAGTAGCAAACCGGATACGTATAGTGGAGCAACCATTTGGAATAGCTCCAAGTGGAGCGTGGAAGCAGCATTTACAATATGACCTAGAGATTTGCGAAATACATACATATCTGAATGTTGCAGACCCGTTGACTAAAACCTCTCTCACAAGCAAAACATGATCAAACCCCAGAACTCATTGAGTCTTAATCACATGGTGATGTGAACTAGTTTAGTGACACTACTAAACTCTTTGGATGTTGGTCACATGGCGATGTGACCTATCAGTGTTAATCACATGGCGATGTGAACTAGATTATTGACTCTAGTGCAAGTGGGAGACTGTTGGAAATATGCCCTAGAGGCAATAATAAATTAGTTATTATTATTATATTTCCTTGTTCATGATAATCGTTTATTATCCATGCTATAATTGTATTGATAGGAAACTCAGATACATGTGTGGGTACATAGACAACACCATGTCCCTAGTAAGCCTCTAATTGACTAGCTCGTTGATCAATAGATGGTTACGGTTTCCTGACCATGGACATTGGATGTCGTTGATAACGGGATCACATCATTAGGAGAATGATGTGATGGACAAGACCCAATCCTAAGCCTAGCACAAAGATCGTGAGATTGTGCAAGTATCATTTCCTTAGACCATGAGATTGTGCAACTCCCGGATACCGTAGGAATGCTTTGGGTGTACCAAACATCACAACGTAACTGGGTGGCTATAAAGGTGCACTACGGGTATCTCCGAAAGTGTCTGTTGGGTTGGCACGAATCGAGACTGGAATTTTTCACTCCGTGTAATGGAGAGGTATCTCTGGGCCCACTCGGTAGAACATCATCATAATGTGCACAATGTGACCAAGGGGTTGATCACGGGATGATGTGTTACAGAACGAGTAAAGAGACTTACCGGTAACGAGATTGAACAAGGTATCGGGATACCGACGACCGAATCTCGGGCAAGTACAATACCGCTAGACAAAGGGAATTGTATACGGGATTGATTGAATCCACGACATCGTGGTTCATCCGATGAGATCATAATGGAACATATGCGAGCCAACATGGGTATCCAGATCCTGCTGTTGGTTATTGGCCAGAGAGTTGTCTCGATCATGTCTGCATGGTTCCCGAACCCGTAGGGTCTACACACTTAAGGTTCGATGATGCTAGGGTTATAGGGAATAGATATACGTGGTTACCGAATGTTGTTTGGAGTCCCGGATGAGGTCCCGGACGTCACGAGGAGTTCCGGAATGGTTCGGAGGTAAAGATTTATATATGGGAAGTCCTGTTTTGGTCACCGAAAAGGTTTCGGGTGCTATCGGTAACGTACCGGGACCACCGGGAGGGTCCCGGGGGTCCACCAAGTGGGCCCACCGGCCCCAGAGGCTAGCATGGGCCAAGTGTGGGAGGGGACCAGTCCCAGGTGGGCTGGTGCGCCCCCACACAAGGGCCCAAGGCGCCTAGGGTTTGGGGAGGGGGCGCCTCCACCTTGCTTGGGGGGCAAGTTTCCCCCTCTTCCCCCTTTGGCCGCCACCCTAGATGGGTTTTTGGGGCAGCTGCACCCCTTGGGGTGGGAACCCTAAAGGGGGTGCAGCCCCCTCACTCTCCCCTATATATACTTGAGGTGTTGGGGCTGCCATACACAAGAGTTTCCACCTCTCCCTGGCGCAGCCCTACCTCTCTTTCTCCTCGTCTCTCGCGGTGCTTGGAGAAGCACTGCTGGATTGCCACGCTCCTCCATCACCACCACGCCGTTGTGCTACTGCTGGACAGAGTCTTCCTCAACCTCTCCCTCTCTCCTTGCTGGATCAAGGCATGGGAGACGTCACCGGGCTGCACGTGTGTTGAATGCGGAGGTGCCATCCGTTTGGCACTAGGATCTCCGGTGATTTGGATCACGACGAGTACGACTCCTTCAACCCCGTTCTCTTGAATGCTTCCGCTTAGAGATCTACAAGCGTATGTAGATGCACTCCCCTCTCTCTCGTTGCTAGTCTCTCCATAGATAGATCTTGGTGACTCGTAGGAAAATTTTGAATTTCTGCTACGTTCCCCAACAGTGTCGCCCATCAATCATCTTTGGCTTCAAATCAAAGGTCTTGAGCCACAAGCCGAAGTGTGGGGTAATGCGGAGGAAGGGTTCACACATGACGATAAACGACAAGATGTGAAGGATGGAATTCGGAGCTAGATCGTGAAAATCTAACCCGTAATAGAACATTAGCCCTCTAACAAAGGGATCAATACTAAAGACTAGCCCTCGGAGGAAGTGGGAAACAAATAAGACACTCTCATTGGTTTCGGGAGTGGGGATGACCTGCCCTTGAGCAGGCTGCCTGTGTGGGATTTCGGCGGTCAGATACCTGGCCTCCCTGAGCTTCTTGATGTCCTCCTCTATGACAGAGGAGGCCATCCATCGACCTTGAAGGTTGGGTCCGGACATGATTGAAGGTCCGAAGCGCTTAAGCCTGAGCTTTGGGTGTTGGAACTTGAGGTGGGGGAAGGATCGAGCGTGGGAAGAAAGGGGCAGGCCTTGGTCCCTTTATAATGGGGTTGAATTTAAAATGTCCTCCGCGTGACCATTTGGAACTCGCCTAAAATCGAGGAGTCATACTAACATGCACGGTTGGGTTACCCACACCCGTATTGATGAAAATCCCGTGATAAGGGAAACACGATCTCTGCTTCGACAAGACGTGCCAATAAAACTGCCCTGCAATATGTGTAGCAGCAGGCTGGGAAAAACGGTTCGTAAATAACCGGGCCACGGTGTGATGTCACTCTATGAAAAGTTGCCAACAGATTAGATTTGTGGAATATTGTGCTCTCTACAGTGTTATGTGGAAATTATTTTGCAGAGCTGGACACGATCCTCATATTCAAGATCTTCTATGGAGTATTCGGAGAAGGAACCCGCCTTGCAATGCCGAAGACAATCTGCGCGCCGGACTCATCGTCATTGAAGCCTGGTTTAGAGGCTACTGAGCGAGTCCTGGATTAGGGGGTACTCGAACAGCCGGACTATATACTTTGGCCGGATGATGACCCGCAAGTGTAGGGGATCTATCGTAGTCCTTTCGATAAGTAAGAGTGTCGAACCCAATGAGGAGCAGAAGGAAATGATAAGCGGTTTTCAGGAAGGTTTTCTCTGCAAGCACTGAAATTGTAGGTAACAGATAGTTTTGTGATAAGATAAATTGTAACGAGTAACAAGCAATGAAAGTAAATAAAGTGCAGCAAGGTGGCCCAATCCTTTTTGCAGCAAAGGATAAGCCTGGACAATTTCTTATAATGAGAAAAGAGCTCCCGAGGACACATGGGAAATATCGTCAAGCTAATTTTCATCACGCTCATATGATTCGCGTTCGGTACTTTGATAATTTGATATGTGGGTGGACCGGTGCTTGGGTACTGCCCTTACTTGGACAAGCATCCCACTTATGATTAACCCCTATTGCAAGCATCCGCAACTACGAAAGAAGTATTGAGGTAAACCTAACCACAACATTAAACATATGGATCCAAATCAGCCCCTTACGAAGCAACGCATAAACTAGGGTTTAAGCTTCTGTCACTCTAGCAACCCATCATCTACTTATTACTTCCCAATGCCTTCCTCTAGGCCCAAATAATGGTGAAGTGTCATGTAGTTGACGTTCACATAACACCACTAGAGGAAATACAACATACATCTTATCAAAATATCGAACGAATACCAAATTCACATGACTACTAATAGCAAGACTTCACCCATGTCGCCAGGAACAAACGTAACTACTCACAAAGCATATTCATGTTCATAATTAGAGGAGTAATAATATGCATTAAGGATCTGAACATATGATCTTCCACCAAGTAAACCAATTAGCAGCAACTACAAGGAGTAATCAACACTACTAGCAACCCACAAGTACCAATTTGTGGTTTTGATACAAGATTGGATACAAGAGATGAACTAGGGTTTTGAGAGAAGATGGTGTTGGTGAAGATGTTGATGGAGATTGACCCTCTCCCGATGGGGGGATCGTTGGTGATGACGATGGTGATGATGTCCCCCACCCGGAGGGAACTGTCCCCAGTAGAACAGCTCTGCCGGAGCTCTAGATTGGTTCCGCCAAGGTTCCTCCTCGTGGCGGCGGAGTTTCGTCCCGTAAGCTTGCCCACGATTTTTTCCAGGGTAAAGCCTTCATATAGCAGAAGATGGACACTTGAGGGCCACCAGGGGCCCCAAGAGACAGGGGCGCGCCCAGTAGGGGTGGGCGCGCTCCCCACCCTCCTGGCCAGGGTGTGGGCCACCTGAGGTGTTTCTTCTGCTCAATAATTCTTATTAATTCCAAAAATAAGTTTCGTGGAGTTTCAGGATTTTTGGAGCAGTGCAGAATAGGTTTCCAATGTTTGCTCCTTTTCCAGCCAGAATTCCTGCTGCCGGCATTCCCCCTCTTCATGGTAAAACTTATAAAATAAGAGAATTGCCATAAGTATTGATATATATAATGTGTAATAACAGCCCATAATGAAATACATATTGATATAAAAGCATGATGCAAAATGGACGTATCAACTCCCCCAAGCTTAGACATCACTTGTCCTCAAGCGGAAGCCGAAATCGAAAAATATGTCCACATCTTTAGAGATAGAGGTGTCAATAAAAATAAAATACAGACATGAGGGTATCATGATCATTCTTATAACAACAACATAAATAGATTTTGTCATATGACTTCTTATGCTCAAGTAACAATCAATTCACAATGTCAAGTATGGTTCAGAAACTTCATTGAAAGCTAACAAACTATAACCTCAGTCACTGAAGCAATTGAAATTTATCATAACATCAAAAAGAGTCAAGAATAGAGCCTTTCAGCAAGTCCACATACTCAACTATCATGTAGTCTTCTACAATTGCTAACACTCATGCAATACTTGTGGTTATGGAGTTTCAGCTGGACACTGAGAAAGATAGGGGCTTATAATGTTGCCTCCCAACATTTTACCTCAAGGGTAATGTCAACAATAATAGTTCATGCTAACGAACATATAATTGGATATATGCATCAGGACCTTTCCAACACGAGGTGCTTGCCAAAGGATAAAAATGAAAAAGGGAAAGGTGAAGATCACCTTGACTCTTGCATAAAGTAAAAGACATAAAGTAGAAGATAGGCCCTTACCAGAGGGAAGCAGAGGTTTTCATGCACTTTTAGGGTTGGATACACAAAATCTTAGTACGAAAGAACGTCTCTTTATATAGCCACTTGTATATGGACCTTTATTATGCAGTCCGTCGCTTTTATTGCTTCCATAACAAGATCGTATAAAGTTTATTTTCTCCGCACTAATAAGTCATGCATAATTAGAAAGCAATTTTTATTGTCTGCACCGATGACAACTTACTTGAAGGATCTTACTCAATTCATAGGTAGATATGGTGGACTCTCATGGCAAAACTAGGTTTAAGGATATTTTGAAGCACAAGTAGTATCTCTACTTGGTGCTAGGAATTTTTGGCTAGCATGAGAGGGAAAGGCAAGCTCAACATGTTTGGAAGATCTATGACAATATACTTTAACTGAGATGCGAGAAAACATAAACCATTACATTGTCTTCCTTCACCAACATCAACTCTTTAGCATGTGATACTTTAATGAGTGCTCACAATCATAAAATATGTCCAAGATAGTATATTTATACGTGAAAACCTCTGTTTCCTTATTACTTCCTATTAATTGCAAAGATGACCAAAACTATGTTTGCCAACTCTCAACAACTTTTATGCCTCATACTCTCTATGTGTGAAGTCATTACTATCCATAAGATCAATATGAACTCTTTTATTCTTTCTACTTTCTCAAGATCATAGCAACATAACAAAGCCCTTGACTCAATACTAATCTTAATTATAAATAGCTCACGGACTTGATTACATAAAGAGATCACAAAGCAAAACTCAAAACTACTTGATATCAAAAATTCAATCTACTAGATCAAGATACTACTAAAAGGATCGAACTAAATAAAACGGTAAAGATAAGAGTGTGATGGTGATACAATACCGGGGCACCTCCCCCAAGCTTGGCAGTTGCCAAGGGGAGTGCCATACCCATGTAATTATGTCCTTGGAGGTGGTGAAGTAGGAGTTTTTGATGATGTAGGCTTGTCGTCCATCTTACAAGGCATAGGCTCACCATCATAGAAGGATGATCGAGTCACCGGGATCCTTAAATCTGTAGCCAAACTCATCCTATTGAATCTATATTCATACTCACAGTTCTGGTTTTGCAGGTCATAGATCTGGGCTTGGAGGTGCTCGATTTTCTCTTGAAGCTTGAAGATGGTTTCCCCAATGACTTTGAAATCTAGATTGTGGTTGTTGGTGAACTCCGTGATCATCATCTGGTTGGCGTTGAGTCCACGCTCCACCATCCCTTGGCACTTGAAGACTTGTTGCTCCACGGCTTCGAGCTTTGTCTCCATGCTTCCGGTACGCCTTGGTCCCTCCACATCGCGGATGTGCAGCACCCCCTCACGCATCTCAATGGTTTGAGGGTATTGCAGCACCTCCACGAGATAGGGGTTGATAACCCTCTCGAAAAACTTGTCCTTGGGAGCGCTTGGAGATGCCGTGATGCTCTAGATCTGTGACAAAAAACAGCTCGAAACGAAAACAGAGGATATTTACGTGATACGGTGGTCAAAACCTTCGGGAGTTTATATAATGATTTTTTACCGACAAAAATACGTAACGTGCAAGAAAACAAAGTCCGTGAGGCACACGAGGTGGCCATGAGACAGGGGGGCGCGCCCAGTAAGGGTGGGCGCGCCCTCCACACTCGTGGAGGCCTCGTGTCCTTCCCGGACTACTTATTTCTTCCTAAAAATCATGAATATTCCAAAACTGATAAAAATTGCCATTAGAATTGTTTTGGAGTCGGTTTACTTACCATACCACATACCTATTCCTTTTCGGAGTCTGGAACGTTCTGGAAAGTGTCCCTTATGTATTCCTCAGGGGTTACGGTTTCAATAATATTAGTTTCAACATTGATAGGATTACCTGAGATATAATGTTTAATCCTCTAACCATTCACCACCCTCGGACTTGTGCCTTCGAAATTATTGACTTTTATGGCACCCGAACGATAGACCTCCTCGATAACGTAAGGACCTTCCCATTTAGAGAGAAGTTTTCCTGCAAAAAATCTTAAACAAGAGTTGAATAATAACACATAATCACCTACGTTAAACTCACGCTTTTGTATCCTTTTGTCATGCCAGCGTTTGACTCTTTCTTTGAATAGCTTGATATTCTCATAGGCTTGGGTTCTCCATTCATCAAGTGAGCTAATATCAAACAACCTCTTCTCACCGGCAAGTTTGAAGTCATAGTTGAGCTCTTTGATAGCCCAATATGCTTTATGTTCAAGTTCTAGAGGTAAATGACAAGCTTTTCTATAAACCATCTTATATGGAGACATGCCCATAGGATTTTTGCATGCAGTTCTATAGGCCCATAATGCATCATCAAGTTTTTTGGACCAATTCTTTCTAGATCTATTCACAATCTTTTGCAAAATTAATTTGAGCCCTCTATTGCTCAACTCTACTTGACCACTAGACTGTGGGCGATAAGGAGATGCGATTCTATGATTAACATCATACTTAGCAAGCATCTTACGGAAAGCACCATGAATAAAATGTGAACCACCATCAGTCATAAGATATCTAGGGACTCCAAACCTCAGAAAAATAACTTATTTAAGCATTTTAATAGAAGTGTTATGATCCGCACTACTAGTTGGAATAGCTTCTACCCACTTAGTAACGTAATCAACAGCAACTAAAATATGTGTGTAACCATTAGAGGCAGGAAAAGGTCCCACATAATCAAAGCCCCAAACATCAAACGGTTCAATAACAAGAGAATAATTCATAGGCATTTCTTGACGTCTACTAATGTTACCAATTCTTTGACATTCATCACAAGATAAGACAAACTTACGAGCATCTTTGAAGAGAGTAGGCCAATAAAAATTGGATTGCAATACCTTATGTGCAGTTCTGTCTCCAACGTGGTGTCCTCCATATGATTCAGAGTGACACTTGCGTAGGATCTGTTCATGTTCATGCTCAGGTACACAACATCTAATAACACCATCTACTCCTTTATAAAGGCGTGGGTCATCCCAGAAGTAATGTTTTAAATCATAAAAGAACTTTTTCTTTTGCTGGTATGTGAAACTAGGTGGTATAAATTTAGCAACAATGTAATTAGCATAATCAGCATACCAAGGAGCAGTACGAGAAGCATTAATGACCGCTAGTTGTTCATCAGGAAAACTATCATCAATAGGCAGTGGGTCATCAAGAACATTGTCTAACCTAGACAAGTTGTCTGCAACGGGGTTCTCAGCTCCCTTTCTATAAATAATATGCAAATCAAAGTCTTGGAGCAATAGAACCCATCTAATGAGTCTAGGCTTAGCATCCTACTTTTCCGTAAGATATTTAATAGCAGCATGATCAGTGTGAATAGTAACTTTGGAATCAACAATATAAGTTCTAAACTTATCACATGCAAACACAACTGCTAAGAATTCTTTTTCAGTAGTAGCATAATTTCTCTGGGTAGTATCAAGAGTCTTACTAGCATACTAGATAACATTCAATTTCTTATCAACTCTTTGCCCTAGAACAGCACCTACAGCATAATCACTAGCATCACACATAATTTCAAAAGGTAAATTCCAATCAGGTGGCTGAACAATAGGTGCAGTGATCAAAGCTTTCTTAAGTATTTCAAATGCTTCTACACAATCATCATCAAAGACAAAAGGAATATCTTTTTGCAATAAATTAGTCAGAGGCCTAGAGATTTTAGAAAAGTCCTTAATGAACCACCTATAAAAACCGGCATGACCATGGAAACGTCTTATACCTTTTATGTCCTTGGGACGTGGCATCTTTTCAATAGCATCAACTTTAGCCTTATCAACTTCAATACCTCTCTCAGAGATTTTGTGCCCCAAGAAACTGCCTTCATTAACCATAAAGTGGCACTTTTCCCAATTCAAGACGAGACTAGTGTCTTTGCATCTCTGCAAAACTCGATCAAGGTTGCTCAAGCAATCATCAAAAGAGGATCCATAAACAAAGAAATCATCCATGAATACCTCACAAATCTTTTCACAAAAGTCAGAGTATATAGCCATCATACATCTTTGAAAGGTAGTAGGTGCATTACATAAACCAAAAGGCATACGTCTATAAGCAAAAGTATCGAAAGGGCAAGTAAAAGTAGTTTTTGATTGATCCTTCGCTGACACAGGTATTTGGGAGAAACTAGAATAACCATCTAGAAAGCACAAATGTGTGTGTTTGGATAGTCTTTCTAGCATTTGATCAATAAAAGGTAAAGGGTAATTATCTTTCTTAGTAGCTTTATTTAATTTACGAAAATCAATTACCATCCTATAACCTGTAATAATTCTTTGTGGGATCAATTCATCTTTATCATTAGGAACGACAATAATACCTCCCTTTTTAGGAACACAATGGACATGGCTTACCTAATCACTATCAGCAACGGGATAAATTATACCTGCTTCAAGGAGCTTTAGTATCTCCTTCCTTACCACTTCTTTCATCTTAGGATTCAATCGTCGTTGAGGATCTCTAACTGGTTTGGCATCGTCCTCCAAATTAATTTTGTGTTGGCATAACGTGGGACTAATGCTGTTAAGATCATCCAGAGTATATCCGATAGCAGCATGGTGCTTCTTCACAGTTTTCAATAATCTTTCCTCTTCTTGTTCTGAAAGGTTAGCATTAATAATAACAAGATATATTTTGTTTTCATCAAGATAAGCATATTTGAGATTATCAGGTAATGGTTTTTGCTCAAATACGGGATCACCCTTGGGTGGAGGAGGATCCCCTAGAATTTCAACGGGAAGATTATGTTTCAGAATAGGTTCCTGTTTAAGGAACACTTCATCTATTTCCCTTCTTTCTTTCATAAACATATCATTTTCATGGTCTAGCAAATATTGTTCTAACAGATCAGTAGGAGGCACGGCAGTAGAAGCAAGACCAATAATCTCATCCTTACTAGGTGATTCTCTATCACGAGGTTGTCTACGAAACTTAGCAAAATTAAACTCATGAGACATGCCTTGTAAGCCAATTATGACAGTATCATTTTCACAATCAATCATAGCATTAACTATATTCAAGAAGGGTCTACCAAAAATAATGGGACAAAAATCATCTTGTGGGGAACCAAGAACAAGAAAGTCAGCAGGATATTTGACCTTCCCACACAAGACTTTGACATCTCTAACAATCCCAACTGGTTTAATAGTGTCCCTATTAGGAACCTTAATGGTAACATCAATATCTTCTATTTCAGCGGGTGCAATATCATGCATAATTTCTTTATATAAGTCATAAGGTATTGCATTAGCACTAGCACCCATATCACATAAGCCATGATAACAATGATCTCCAATTTTAACAGAAATAACAGGCATGCCTACCACAAGTCTCTGTATCTTAGTATCTGGTCTGACAATATTAGCAGTCTCACCACAAAAATAAATAACATGCCCATCTAAATCATCATCCAAGAGATCTTTAACTATAGCAATACTAGGTTCAACTTTGGTTTGCTCAGGAGGTGTATAAGTCCTAGTATTACTCTTATGAACAACAGTCGAAGTTTTAGCATGATCCTTTATCCTAACAGGAAAAGGGGGTTTCTCAACATAAGTAGTAGGAACAATAGGATCACTATAGGTGACAGTCTTTTCTTCAACTGTAATAGGTGCAACTACTTTTACTTCAATGGGAGGATTATATTTAAACCACTTCTCCTTAGGGAGATCAACGTGAGTAGCAAAAGATTCACAGAAAGAAGCTACCATCTCAGAGTCAAGTCCATATTTAGCGCTAAATCCACAAAAAGCATCGGTATCCATAAAAGATTTAACACAATCAAACTTAGGTGTCATACCTGACTTCTTACCATCGTCGGAACACCAATCTTCAGAGTTGCATTTAATTCTTTCCAATAAGTCCCATTTGAATTCAATAGTCTTCAGCATATAAGAACCAACATAGGAAGTATCGAGCATGTTGCGATCATTGAGACAAAGACAAGCATAATAATTTTGAATAATCATTTCTCTGGAGAGCTCATGATTGGGGCATGAATATAACATTGACTTAAGCCTCCCCCAAGCTTGAGCGATGCTTTCTCCTTCGCGAGGCCAGAAATTATATATGTAATTACGATCACGATGAACAAGATGCATAGGATAGAACTTCTGGTGAAATTCCAACTTCAATCGTTTATAATTCCAAGATCCCGTATCATCACATAGCCTATACCATGTCAATGCATATCCCTTCAAAGATAAAGGGAAGACCTTCCTTTTGACAACATCATCGGGAATACCTGCAAGCTTAAATAATCCACAAACTTCATCCACAAAGATAAGATGTAAATCAGGATGTAATGTTCCATTTCCTGCAAATGGATTAGCTAGCAGTTTCTCTATCATACCCGAAGTAATCTCAAAGTAAACATTTTCAGTAGGTTCAATAGGTTGAGGAGAAACTCTTTGCTCTACTGGTCGGGGTGAAGATACCCCGAACAAGCCCCTCAAAGGATTAGTTTCCATAGTGACACGTAATAGAAAATTTCTGCACACTATATAAATGTTTCCTTACCAAGTTCCACTCACCAAAAGCGCTACACTCACCAGCAACGGCACCAGAAAAGAGTCTTGATGACCCACAAGTGCAGGGGATCTATCTTAGTCCTTTCGATAAGTAAGAGTGTCGAACCCAACGAGGAGCAGAAGGAAATGATAAGCGGTTTTCTCTGCAAGCACTGAAATTGTAGGTAACAGATAGTTTTGTGATAAGATAAATTGTAACGAGTAACAAGCAATGAAAGTAAATAAACTGCAACAAGGTGGCCCAATCCTTTTTGTAGCAAAGGATAAGCCTGGACAATTTCTTATAATGAGAAAAGAGCTCCCGAGGACACATGGTGTTGGGGATATGACTACTGAGTTAAACCGCCCAGGAGGGGCCGGATTAACTCACAAGGAGTTCTGTACAAAAGCCCATGAAGATGAAGGCTATGGCGCTTTAACTATGACAACTTAGAGGCCCGGAGCCCAATAGCGGATTAGGGCCCATAATAGTAAACCGCCATAGATGTGTAAACTTGTATTGTAAGCTAGGGAAAGGAAGAAACCGAGCCGGACACTTGTATGAGCCGGCCTCGGGATTCTGTAGACCGGCCGGGCATCGACCTGTGTATATATAGGGACGACCCGGCAGCGGTTCAGGGAGAAGAGACAACAACTCAAGGACTAGGCAAAGCATATTTTCTCCCTGGTAATCGAGACCACATCAAAAACACCACAACTGGATCATAGGCTTTTACCTTCACCGCAAGGGGCCGACTAGTATAACTCCCTATGTTCTTTGTCCGGTTTAACCCATCTAAGCTAACCCGATCGTGATGGCTCCACGACTAAGTCCTTTCACTAGGACATCTGACGTGATAATTCCACGACAGTTGGCGCCCACCGTGGGGCTATCGCACGATGGTTTCAAGTTCTTGGAGGACAATTTTGAACGGCTCAAGGGGTACGCAGTGAGCCAGATGACTAAGAGTCGTTGCGGCAAGCTCTACATCTTTGACGCAGGCTGGGGCCCCGACGCCGGCTCAATCGAGTACGGGTACCGGGTCCCCTTCGGAGGAATTCACGTTTTCATCGGCAACCGGGCCCTGAGCCGGACATTTGCACCGACCTTGTCGAGATGGCTCAGCGTGTGAGCCCTGCCTGGGGTCAGCCTGCCATGAAGCATGCATTCGTAGGATGTATCCATGGGATCGAATCTAAACCGGTGTTCGATGGTGAGACGGCCGTCTACTCCGATGGCGAGTCATCCACTGGTGAGACCGAGTCTTTGTATCAAGTTCAGGATGGCCTGTTTGGGGGGTATTCTGATGGAAGCAGTATTCCGGACTCCTTTGAACCGCCGAATCGGGTCGCAATCTTCATGCCGGTACACAGCTCGCACCTCAATCTTCTACAGCGGCGGCGATGGTTTTCGGATCAGCAGCCGGGGCAGGAGGCCTTGCGCGCCCGCCAGTTCAAGTCTTATCCGGGTTATTGGACGCGTTAGCAACATTGTTGACCGCTGAGGTTAATCCGGATAACCGGGATGAGCATAATGCAGAAGTCAGAAAGTTGCGAGATCAGATAGCTCAGGCTAAGGAGGACATGGCTTCTGAAGAGACCAGGATGGCTGAGGAGCAGGTCGCTTTGGATGCTCAGGCTCAGCAGGTTCATGCGGAATCTTACCGGCTTATGCTGGACCAGAACGCTTCGAACGAGGTGATGAGGAGGAGGCACCAGTCTCGACTTCCACCGGTTTACGAAGCAAGGAACCTCTTTACTACGCCAGGAGCGAGCACCAGTAACTCGCCCATGGTGAACCGGGTTGAAGCGCCCAGGACAGGAGCGTCGGATCAGCCGGGCGCGATGGGCCTGCCTCAGTAGAACCGTGTTCCGCCACAGTACGTGCCACCACCATTGGGGCACTTCCCTACCCCTTTGGACAATATGATTGTTGCGGCATCAAGATTGGCTGCTATTTCAATGGAAGGTGACTCCCCCGCGGCCATTGATACACGACGGGTTGGAGATCTACTCCAGACAACAATGGTTCAGCAACAAGCTTATTCATACAGTCGGGACATGATTCACTCTACCCCTCGTCCAAGCCAGAGTTACAGTAGGCGAGTTGAAGAGCCAGCTGTGTCAAGCAGTGGACGGAATCATAATCCGCCACGGAGGCCTAACCCGGAAGGGGGAAGGAATGAAGCACATGATTTAGTGGACCAGGGACGAGCGTGCCGTGGCGCCGGATTGACTGCCCAGGACGTGGAGCGCCACCTTACGCCGGTTCATGCAACTACTACAGTGGAGCCAGGAGTTTCTTTTACCACTTTGGGGGTGCCGTGTCTCACATCGGCCCTACACAATGCGCGGTTACCAAAGGACTTCAAGGACCCTCGAAAGTACCCAATTACAGTGCTGATTTACATCCCGAGTCATGGGTAGAAAGCTATGAGATGGCCATGGAGATGCTGGACGTGGATGGAGCGGTGTGTGCTAAGTACTTCACTATGATGCTAGAAGGAACAACTCACACTTGGCTAAAGAGCTTACCACCCAATTCAATTGGGTCATGGGATGAGTTGAAGAGCCGGTTTATCAACAACTTCAAAGATACTTGCAAGCAACCGATGTCAATTGTTGATCTGGCCGCTTGTGTTCAAGCAGAGGGTGAATCGACTACCCATTGGGTACGCAGGGTTTCTGAGATCTTACATTCATCTCACCGCATCAATGCAGATTCAGCAGTTATAACGTTGGAAGACAATTGCAAGTTCAAGCCTTTGAAGTTCAAGTTGGGGCGGATGAAGCCTCACTACAATGATATGGGAACACTCATGGGGGCTCTGGTTAAGTATGCTGACTCTGATAGTACCAAGGATCCCGAGTGTGACGAGGAGAAGCCGGGGAAGGGAAAGAAGAGAGGCAACACCAAGGGACAGTAGCCTAACCCGGCGAGCAACAGTAACAACGGTACATGTAGAGCGGACAATTCAGATTTTGTGGGTAACAATCAAAGTCGTAAGGGTAAACCGCCCCAGCGCGGTGGCGGTATGAATTTGGAGCCTTTGTTGAAACAGCCTTGCCCGAAGCACGGGACAAAGGAGGTTCCAGCCACGCACCTCTGGAAGGACTATTTCATTATGCAGGAGTTTAAAAACTCTAATCTTTTCCGGTATGATCAAGGTCCATCTGGCGGTTCAGTGTCTCATGGGCCGGGTTACGACGGTGGCGGTTCAAACTCCGGATTCCAGGGCAATCAAGGCAATCAGGGCAATCAGAACAACCAGGGTGGTTATAATCAACAGAATAATCAGGGGAATCAGCAGCAGTCAGGTTATCAGAGTCACCCGAAGCAATTGAGTAGTGGGTAGTATCATGTTTTTACCACTAGCTTGTGTAAGCACGATCAGAAACTTCACAAGAGGGCAGTAAACGCTGTTGAACCGGCAGTGCCATGTTACTTACATTGGTCCGAATAGCCCATTGTGTGGAGCAGAGAGGATCATCCACCCCGGGTTGACAATCCGGGTCATCTGGCTTTGGTGGTGGCGCCTCAGGTTGGAGGTTATAAGTTCACCAAGGTGCTAATGGATGGAGGGAGCGGTATCAATATTCTGTATTATGAAACCTTCCGGCGCATGGGATTGACGGACAAAAATTTTAAACTGTCAAACACTGTTTTCCACGGAGTAGTGCCAGGTAAATCGGCGTACCTAGTTGGTAAGATAAATTTGGAGGCGGTATTTGGAGATGACCGTGATTCCAGGTCAGAAACCTTAACCTTTGAGGTGGTAAAAATCCAGAGCCCATATCATGCCCTGTTTGCGCGACTAGCTTATGCAAGGTTCATGGCAAGGCCCTGTTATGTTTATCTGCAGCTCAAAATGCCGGGTCATAAGGGGACCATTATGTTACATGGGAGTCGGAAGATAGACTTGGACTATGAAGAAGGTGATGCGGCTTATGCTGAATTGGTTTGTGCGGCAGAAGAGTTGAAGTTCTATAAGGACAATGTTGATCCGGCAGATATGACTCCTCTGAAGAAACCCACCCCAGAGCATGACCCAACCCTGAAGTTCAAACCGGCTGATGAGACTAAACTGGTTGATTTTGTTCCTGGCGATTCATCCAAACAGTTTAGTATCCGCACTAATCTGGATCTCAAATAGGAAAGCGCGTTCATCGAGTTCATCCATGAGAACCGGGACATCTTTGCATGGAAGCCTTCTGACATGCCAGGTGTACCGAGGGAACTCGCTGAGCACAATCTCAATATTGATCCCAAGTTTAAACCGATCAAGCAGTTTCTCCGTCGCTTCAACGAAGAAAGGCGCAAGGCCATTGGTGAAGAGGTAGCCTGGCTATTGTCTATTGGGTTTATCGTTGATGTTTTTCATCCAGAGTGGCTCGCTAATCCGGTGCTAGTGCTTAAGAAGAATGGCACTTGGCGCATGTGTGTGGATTATACGGATTTGAACAAAGCTTGTCCGGCCGATCCTTTTTCTCTCCCTCGTATTGATCAAATCATTGATGCTATGGTGGGTTGTGAGCATTTGAGTTTTTTCGATGCTTATTCTGGTTATCATCAGATCAAGATGGAGGTTAAGGACCAGGAGGAAACAACTTTTATCACTCCCTTTGGAGCCTTCTGCTATGTTTCTATGCCCTTTGGGCTCTAGAGTGCCCAGGCGACTTATCACGTTGTGTACAGAATTGTCTTCATACCCAAATTGGGTGCAATGTTCATGCTTATGTGGACGATATTGTGGTCAAGTCTAGGAAGAAGGAGACATTGATTGAAGACTTGAAGGAGAGCTTTGACAATCTTCGGGTGTATAAAATGATGCTAAATCCGGCCAAGTGCGTCTTCGATGTTCCGGCAGGCAAGCTCTTAGGTTTCCTGGTATCTAATAGGGGCATTGAGGCTAATCCGAAAAAGATCAAGGCGATTACGTCTCTGGCTAAACCAGCGTGTATCAATGATGTTTAGCATTTGGCGGGTCGAATTGGAGCCCTGAGCCGGTTTATCAGCCGTTTGGGAGAGAAGGCGATCCCTCTGTATCAGATGTTGAAGAAAACAGACACTTTTCTATGGAGTAACACTGCTGATGCGGTGTTTGAGGACTTGAAGAGGCAATTGGCTAAACCGCCGGTCCTTGCCGCTCCGGTCGACAACGACCGGCTGTTATTATATGTGGCTGCTAATGCCCGGGCTGTCAGCGTGGCTATTGTGGTCGAGCGCAAGGAGGCTGGGAAGGAATATTCGGTTCAAAGGCATGTTTACTATATCAGCGAAGTGCTCATCGAGTCAAAGCAAAGATATTCGCATTGGCAGAAGCTGGTGTATGGGGTTTTTATGGCAAGCTGGAAGCTTAAGCAATACTTTCAGGGCCATCCCATCACAGTGGTCAGTTCTGCTCCTTTGGGTGATATAATTCAGAACAGGGAGGCAACTGGCCGGGTTGCAAAGTGGGCTATTGAGCTTGGACCGCACGGGTTGAAGTATATGCCTCAGACAGCTATCAAGTCTCAAGCGCTTGTTGACTTCATCAATGATTGGACAGAATTGCAGGCATAGGAAGAAAACCGGATAACACATACTGGACTATCCACTTTGACGGGCCATGCAATTGGAGGGTTCGGGGGCTGGAGTTGTCCTTACTTCCCCTCGAGGTGATAAAGTTTGTTATGTTCTCCGCTTAATGTTTCCTTGTACTAACAATGCAGCTAAGTACGAAGCCTTACTCCATGGTCTTCGTGTGGCTAAGGAAATGAACTTAAGCCGGGTACGATGCTTTGGAGACTCTGATCTGGTGGCTCAGCAAGTTTCTGGTGCTTGGGACTCTAAGGATCCACTCATGGCGGCTTACAGATGAGAGGTGGATATTGTGGCTGGTCCCTTCAAGGGTTATCAGGTTGAGCACATTGACCGACGCAAAAACAAAGCAGCAGATGCTTTAAGCCGGCTGGGGTCTCAGCGTAAACCGGTGCCACCCAATACCTTTCTGGATGTCTTGCATAACCCGTTAGTTAAGTTGCCTACAGAGGAAGACTTAGATGTTCCTGATCCGGAGGCACAGTTGGTAGCCGCTTTACATATTATTCCGGATTGGACAATTCCTTATTTGGCGTATATGAATTGGGGCGAGTTGCTAGAAGATGAAGTTTTGGTCAGACAGATAGTCCGGCGGTCCAAGTCCATGATTATTCACAATGGCGAGTTACACCACTGCAGTGTCTCAGGTGTGTTCCAGCGCTTTGATTCTCCTGAAGAGGGGCAAGAGATTTTGCGTGAGATCCACGAAGGATACTGTGGTCACCACGCCGGTTCAAAATCCTTGATCGCTAAGGCTTTTTGTCATGGTTTCTATTTGTTGACGGCTCATGCTGATGCTGAGGACCTGGTAAAGCGGTGCAACACTTGTTAGAAGTTTTCATGCCGAGCTCATGTTCCAGCTCAAGAGCTGCGGATGATTCCAATCACTTGGCCGTTTGCTAATTGGGGGCTTGATATGGTAGGACCTTTTAAGCGGTCCAAAGATAAGAAGACCCACCTGTTGGTGGCGGTTGACAAGTTCACTAAATGGGTTGAAGCGGAGCCAGTAAGTAAGTGTGATGCAGCCACGGCAGTTCAATTCATCAAGAAGGTGATCTTCCGCTTCGGTTTTCCACACCGCATCATCACAGATAATGGCACGAACCTCTCCAAAGGTGAGATGGAGGACTTCTGTCAAAGAGAGCACATCCGGCTTGATGTGTCATCAGTGTCCCACCCCCAGTCTAATGGTCAAGCTGAGAGAGCTAATCAGGAAATCTTGAAGGGTATCAAGCCCCGGCTTATGGTTCCTTTGAAAAGGACGTCGGGTTGTTGGGTGGAGGAATTACCTTCTGTGTTATGGAGCATAAACACCACCCCAATCAATCCACGGGATATACACCTTTCTTCATGGTTTATGGGGCAGAGGCGGTACTCCCAAGTGATATTCGTCATGATTCACCCCGGGTTGCCAATTATGTTGAAGCGGACAATGATCAAGCACGTCAAGAAGCACTGGACCTGTTAGATGAAAAACGGGACATGGCCTTGGCTCATTCGACATTTTATCAGCAAGACCTGCAGCGTTATCACAGCCGCCGGGTTAAAACAAGAACCTTTCAAGAAGGCGACTTAGTGCTTTGGCTTATCCAGGATCAGACTGATATGCACAAGTTATCCCCACCTTGGGAAGGACCCTTTGTGGTCAGCAAGAATTTGCACAACAGATCATACTACCTCGTCGATGCTCGAGAGCACGTAGACTCACACAAGTCTGACGAGGAGACCCGGCGGCCGTGGAACATAGCTCTCCTTCGGCCTTACTACACTTGAGCCATAGGCTCCTCTTATGTACATATTTTGACAATGTGTATATTATGATCAATATAATAAACCGACATCCTTGCTACAAGCAGGGCCTCTACTGTTTTTTCCAATATCTCTTGGTTACATGGGGGCTTCAGCTGACAAAGCGGAGTTCTGTCCATTAATCCGGCTATCACGCCACAATATAGCTTGGGAGCTTCACACCCTAGGGGCCAAAGAGAGCCTGGTTGCTATGCACAGCTCAAACATAGGCATCCATAGAACATAGCTCACAATGTTACTTGGGGGCTCTTTGTGCAATGCAACAGAGAGTTTGAAAGGACCCTTGTAATATGCTATGAAGCACGGCTTGGAAGCCTGGTGTATTCACCTAAAACCCCGGGTTAACCTGCCTTCATCAAGTAAGCCACTCATTTCCAGGTAATCCTGGCATGACCCGCCAAACGTTTAACAAGTCAATCTCATACAGACCCTGAACTTGTCAAAGTTAAAACAACGATTGGTTAGTTGGAGGCCCATCTTGAAAGGCTTTCCGAAATGGTTTAACTCAGTGGCCTGGCAGCCCATGAAAAGCCTCGAATTTGGGCCTGACAGCCCTTGAAAAGCCTCGACTGCATGGTTTTATTTGCCTTTGTCAAGATTTTCTCTTTTGATGAAATTTTATTTTGAAACGGTGTCTATTGACCCGGCATGGCTTTTAGTCATCAAATTAACCAGGTGTTTGTTAACTCGGCTTGGCTTTCAGCTACAAGTTGTTAGACCACATTCAATTTTAAAACGGTGTTTATTAACCCGGTCTGGCATTGATTATATGTTGCCAGGATGATCATCCAGTGTTTATCATAACCCGACATGCATTATTATACGCCAGCACAGCATGGTGGGAGTTATCAACACTCAAGATTTGGGCTCTCACCCTTACTACAATCAAGTTGGTAAACCAACAATATGATTTCATATCACAGGTATGATCTATTTCATATTTTGATATTCTTGCAGCCTTGGTTATAAACCAGGCTTTGTATTCGGCATTATGACCCGTCCGGCGGTAAACCGCCAGGACAACTTTTTTTATACAGACACAAGGATTGCATGAAATTACCAAGGCATATAAGCAAGCATAGCAATAATCATGGCGGATCAAATAATGTCATGTAGCAGTGCACGATGGCAGCAAATCAAAGTATTTCAACTAGCCTATTACAAGGCGCTTTGATGCCCAAAATAATGACTGTTTGTTGCATAGAACACAATCTGTGGAAATTAAGCCGGCTACCGGATCACGACTCGTCACCAGGTTAGCATAAAGTTGATCGATCATCTTGCACCGGTTCACCCTCCTCCTCCCCATCCACTGGCTGGAAGTCAATGTTGGCCCAGTCAATTCTAGACAAAGCTCGGAAGACAGCTTCATCACTTATAAGATCTGACGGTTCAATGCCAGGGGCATAAGTGTGCTTACGGATTGGCGGGATAAGATTCTGCAATTCATTCACAGATGCCTTGATCCGCTTGTTGTTCGCATCATAGTTGGACCGGTGGACAGACAAGTCAACTTCTTCCGCTAATCTGTTGTCAAGCAGGCGCATTTCCTTTGTCAAGGCTTTGAGGGCTTCATTATCAAATTCTGACCCGTCTTCTTGTTGGCTAGGATAGCCATTTCCAATGTCTACCGGATCAAGATCAGCTATCCAAGCCTTGTCCGGAGTCAGTGCAGATACAGCGCCAACCCTTGCAGCAGATCTCTTCATTTCTTCTAGCTGAGTAGGAGTCATAGATAACTTGGCCAACGTATCTTGATTAAGGTTGGTGGCGGTTTGTTGTATGAGGCAGCACAGATGACTCGTTGCGCGCCGGTATACAGTTGTTCTATCAAGGTATAGACTGCTTTTAACTTCATGCGCATATCTGAGCCAAGATGAGCAACACGACTACCTACAACGGTTTAAGAAATTGTTGTTAAACCGTCAGTGTCAAAGATATTTACTAAAAAGCTGAAGAAGGGTACTTACCAAAGATAGCAGAAGTCATCGCATTGATTTTCCGCTTTAAGCCACTCAGCTCTTCTGCTACCGGTTTAAGTGCTGCTTCAGCTTCTTCAGCCCGTTTCAGCAAAGTGCCTTTTTCAGTTTCCCAGCCCGCCCGCTCATTCTTGAAGCTATCTTTCAGTTGCTCCATGGATGTTAAAGCGCCCTTCAGTTCATATTTGTCTTTGGAAGTTTCGGCTTGCTGGGACTTAATGTTTTCCCGGAGGTCGACGATTTGGGAATCCTTGCTGGTTAAGTCAGCCTGCAAAAGACAGATAGTAAGTTGGTAATACTCTTTCAAAGTCCCAAGCACATAACAAGTTATACACTTGGCACTTGGGGGCTAATGCGGAATGGTTTCTTCCTAACTGCTATTTTAAGTCCCAAGGCTCAATACAAGTATTCATCTTGGCACTTGGGGACTAATGCTTATTTCATCAGATAAATTGGATGTGAAGAAATTCAACAAGGATAAGCTTTACAATAGGAAGTACCGATTCATCTTCAAGAGATAAACCGGCCCTTGGGGGCTACACAGTTGAAGTTTTTTCTTATTAAAGTACCGGTTCATCTTCAAAAGTTAAACCGGCCCTTGGGGGCTACAAGGGAATTGATATAAAGCAAAAAGGAAGAACTCTATGAAACATTCGAACAGGAATTACCTCGTAACGCTCCTTCATCAAGTTGACTAAGCCAGCCTCATAATCATGACTTGTGTACAGGCGGTTCAGAAATCCAGAGTGAAGTTCCTGAGCATTGAGGTTAACACAGCTGGACAAATCCGTTTTCCACTTGCCTTTGCCCATAGCAGCAAATTCTTCTTTGGCAGTATGCTTTGATAAGGCAACCGGATTACCAGGAGCAGTATGACCAGTGCCAGTAATGACAACATCATCATCACCACCTTTGGCTGGGCTTGGTGGAATATCAGTATCCCTGGCTGGGCTTGGCGGATTATCTTCATCCTTGGCAGGGCTTGGCGGATCAGCAGGCTGATTCAAGACGTTTCTCTCGTCTTGTTCAGTATAAGTATCCTGAACCGGAGGTACTGGGTCTTCCCGGACATCATCAGCATTCAGGTCATGAGGTTCAGGGGTCTTCTCCAGTTCAGAGGTCTGATTATCATCAGTTGGAATAGTCAGTTTGGCTTTCTTGCTAAGCCTGGCTTTGGCACTGAAAAGAGTAAAGTACAGAGATTAGTACAGTAAACCGGAGCAACATATAAAAGTAAGTCTATTATGCTTACCCAGGGATGGTCTTCAGTGGAGGCATCTGTGTGGTTGATGAATCGCCGGAGGATGAATTGGAAGTTCCCTGATAATTCAAATCAGACGGATTAAGTGGTTTTCGGAAGTAACCCGCCTTGGGATAACAAATAGTAGAAGTATAAGAGACCTCTGGCCGACGTTTTCGAACCGGAGTATCTGGTAAACCGGAGGAGGTAACTTGTTTGCCGCTATGCCGGGTTGTGAGACGAGCCTCTTGTTGCTGTGTCTTCAAAGAAAAGTGTGGATCCAAATAAGCGATAGGGTGAGAACGTTTTTCTTTCCGGACTGGGCGACGGAGTTTTTGTACTGGCACATGATCTGAATCGGAGGAAAGGGAAATTACCTCTACATGGTTAGCACGGCTGGCCTCCGCATCATCCTGATAATGGTCATTGTCAATAAGGTGCATGAAAAGTGAACCAAGTGAATCAAGTTCTACCTCTGATGTTGAGTCATCAACATTTTCGGCCGGATGGGACTCGGCGGTTCTCTTCTTGGCAGACCTCTTGGTGACCTTGGACTTAGCCCGAGGCGATCTCACCGGTTTGTCTTGTGGTTTGGCCGGTTTGTCCTGCATTCCCCTCTTCCAAAACGGATCATTGCTCCGCAAAGGTAAACAGAAAGGCTATCAGAAAGTGTCAGAAAGGGCGGATTAAAACGGAAAAATGCAGTTCTTACAGCTGGTGGTTTGTTGAGAGCACAGAACGGACGTAGCCCAGTTTTGCTGCATTCAGCTACCGGTTCATCCAACATCTTCTTGACGGATTTAGTAATCTCGTCATCGGTCAACTGAATGTCAATATGACATTGAGGGTCTTTCAAATCTCCTGTGTACTCGCACATTAAACTGGTACGACGGCTTAAAGGCAAGATACTCCACGAAACCTAACAGCGAACAAGATCGACACCGGTTAAACTGTTTGCCATAAAAGCCCGGATCTTAGAAATCTGCGTGGCATAGTTCATTCGTTCCTTGGCAGTCAACCATTGTGGCAGTGGATGTTCATTACTGAGCCGGTGAGCATGATAACCCGGCAGAGGATTTTCATCTTCAGGGGCAGTGTTTCGGCAGTAAAACCAAGTTTGGTTCCAATCCTTGGGATGGTAGTGATGTTTGGCATGAGGGAAGTTCACTTATTTCCTTTTTTGAATCGATACCCCGCCAAGTTCAGTATTGGGGCAATCGGTGCAGTACGGCGGTTCAAGTGAAAGAAGTCTCTAAAAAGGTCAACTGTCGGTTCCTCTTGCAGGTAAACCTCACAAAACACTTGAAAATTGCAAAGGTTGGACACAGAGTTCGGTCCAACGTCTTGAGGTTGGAGTTGAAAGCTGGCAAGTACATCAAGGAAATTTTTTGATCCGGGAGGGCTAAACCCTCGGTCCAAATGATGTGCAAACACAACTACCTCTCCATCTTGTGGTTTAGGAGGACATTCAGTACCTGGGACCCTCCAATGAATGGTTTCCTGTTTTGCTAAAGTGCCATTCAAAACGTACCCAGTCAGCTGCTCTTTAGTGACCCAGGAACGGACCTAGTTGCAAGAGGAGAACTGTTTGGTGCCGGTTTACGGTTTACGATTGATATGTAAAAGAAGTATAAAACGCCGGTTTACGGTTCAAGATTGATATGTATAAACCGGTGTCAAACCAGGGGATTCAATCAGAGTATATGTGCACGTTAAATCGGATACTTATGTTCAGGTAAAGTTGGCGGTTTAAGTGAGGGCTGATGGTACCTAGCGGATTATTATTTTCTAAAGGGTTAAACCAACTATAGTGGAAGAAGCATATCCGAAAATTACTAAGTGCTATAGAAACAGATTTCACAAGATGGTGTTATAATTTTGGATCTACCGCAGTTCAGTAAAGAAAAATTTCTGAGCCCTAAAATGGCGACAGAAGGACAACAAACGTCCAGATGGGATCTGTTCAGGAACGAAGAGATACCATGGTGAGGCAAAATAAAACTACAGCTTCGGCCGCAAAAAGAAGATGTCAAGTTTGTCTAGATTCAATGAGATAGTAAGGGAAAGCAAACGAACAACGTCGAAGACTGATGAACACCTAAGAACAGCAGAACCCTAGTGCAGATCTGGTAGTTGGGAAGAGGAGTTCTTATAGGTGTTGCGGGGCAGTGGAGGTGCATCGCAGGTTGTCTGGTCAAGAAAAGGTTGATGCAGCGGCCTTGTCGGTTGAGATGCAAAAGTCGATGGCGACGGCAAAGCTCGAGCTCTTCGGGGTCGCGAGGAAGAAGAAGATGCGACGAGGCAAGGGGGAGAATGGATAGGATCCCCGGTCTTATTTATAAAGGCAAAGGGATAAGGGACAGGCGCGAGAATCGAGGAGCCAAAATTCGGATATCTGATACGGCTGTCGCCTTGATATCCGAAGAACAATTAATAAAGGGAAATGTTTTATAGGTTTTTTACGCAGATGACGTCATGGCGGTTTTAGGCGATTCGAGAAGATGATGTCACGGCGGTTTACAAGGACAACATGAAGATGTTCAAATCGGAATTTCTCTAAGTTGAAGATTGACATGAACAAGTTCAAACCAATCTGGGGCCTAATGTTGGGGATATGACTACTGAGTTAAACCGCCCAGGAGGGGCCAGATTAACTCACAAGGAGTCCTGTACAAAATCCCATGAAGATGAAGGCTATGGCGCTTTAAATATGAAAACTTGGAGGCCCGGAGCCCAATAGCGGATTAGGGCCCATAATAGTAAACTGCCATAGATGTGTAAACTTGTATTGTAAGTTAGGGAAAGGAAGAAACCGAGCCGGACACTTGTATGAGCCGGCCTCGGGATTTTGTAGACCGGCCGGGCGTCAACCTATGTATATATAGGGACGACCCGGCGGCGGTTCAGGGAGAAGAGATAACAACTCGAGAACGAGGCAAAGCATATTTTCTCCCTGGTAATCGAGGCCACATCAAAAACACCACAACTGGATCGTAGGCTTTTACCTTCACCGCAACACTACAAAAAAAAAGACACATCCGTGACATTTTGGGCCAAACGAATTTTTTTCTGTCATACATATGACAGTTCTATGACGATAATTGTGAAAAAAACCTGGTATCATCATAGATGTGGTGGGCTCCTACTTCTATGACAAAAAATCATGATAGAAAATGGGCTTTTCGTCCTGGGCGGGCCGGAGACGCAGCTCCATGACATTCTTTGGGCCGTCCATCATGGAAAAAACCGTGGTAGAAGCGAGGGGGAGGAAAATTTCGGGGAGTTGCCGGTTATGGTGGGAGGTAGGGGGCGGAGCGATGCGCGTTTCTCTCGTACGTACACACGTCTGTGTGAGGCGTTGGCTCTAACTAAAGGCGAGCGAGGCGTTGGGCTCTCACTGAACCCGAGCGATTGCACTGCAGGCAACGCGTTACTGAACCCGAGCGATCGATCAATGGCTGTTAACTGAACCCGATGGAGCGATTCCTTCGCTACTGCTGCTAACTGAAGTCGATCGATGCTGCATGTGGGATGAACAGTGAGTGTTGCGGGGGGGGGGGTGGATGAACAGTGAGCGGTGGCGTTTCCTCTGGATGAATAGGAACCCGTGGTGTGGAGGGCTGGATGAACAGTAGATGGTGGAGGGGTGGTTGAACAGGACCCCGTGATGTGGAGGGTTGGATGAACAGTAGACGATGGAGGGGTGCCCGTGGTGGGGTGGTTGAACAGTAGTCGATGGAGTAGCGCGCGGTGGAGGCTGGATGAATAGGAGCCCGTGGGGGCTGGAGGAGGTCGACGGTAGCCCGTGGAGGCTGGAGGAGGTCGACGGTGGAGATGAACAATATCCCGTGGAGTCCCGTTTTGCGGTACGCCACACCCCTCCCCCCCTGTTTCGACCGTAGCGCTCCAACACAAGTCCGTTTCATCCGTTTTGCGGTACGTCACACCCCTCCCGATGAACAGGACCCCCGTTTTGACCGTAGGAGGTCCGTTTTGTCTGTTTTGTAGTACGCCACACCCCTCCTGATCAACAGGACCCCCGTTTCGACCGTAGGAGGTCCGTTTCCTCCGTTTTGCGGTACGCCAGGCCCCTCCCGATCAACAGGACCCCGTTTCAAACGTGGCCGATCAAACACAAGGCCATTTCCTCCGTTATGCGGTACACTAGGCCTTGTTTCCATCGCATGTTCCGTCCAAGCCCTCCCGATGAACACGACCATGCATTCCGTTCCGACCCAGCCGGTTGGCTCCCCATGAACACGACGACGTTGTTTCTCCGTTCTGACCCAGCCATGTACGTATGCGCGATAGGCGTTAGAGACCCTGCCCGTATGTACGCACATGGCCGTATTTTCTTTCTTGCACCCTCGCCGCTGTACGTATGTGTACATGCTACGTGCGCGCCTCTACTACGACACGTGCACGCCTCTACATCTATGACATGTGCGCGCCTCTACATCGACCAGTATGTACGTACACGTTTGCGACCAGAATGACAACGCTACGTACGCCTCGACCAGGTGGGTCCCGACTGTCAGGCACTTCCTTGCGTGCGAAGATGTAGCTAGTGGGTCCCAGCAGTCAGGGGGGCGAATCGTTTTTTTTGCCTGGACGCACTTCCTTGCGTGCAAAGGTGTATCTGGTGGGTCCCAGCAGTCAGGGGGGAAACATTTTTTATTCGCGAAATATGGTGGCCCGTCCGGTGTGTCCTCGCTGTCAGGTGGAGGAATAAATATTTTGCGCGTAATAAGGAGGAACTTCCTTGCTGCGGCCAGACCCAGCTGTCAGCCTCTCCACGTACAGTCCATGTCCGATGGAAGCCGTTCCTTGACCACGTTGACCACGCCGCGCCGAGAGCACCAGGGCGGTGGATGACGGCGAGGCCTAGGAAGGGGACGACGCAGAGCCAGGGAAGACGCAGCAGTGGATGCCCACGCATAGAGGAGTACAAGGGTTCACTGGTTCGCTGCGGTGTGAGGCTACCGTCGCCACAGAATAACGGGGGGTGTGGGTGAGTAGAGGGATGGCCTGGCTAGCGGTGGGAGTAGTAGGGGGCGGTGACGCCTCCGCCGCATCGCAGCCGGCCACCGGAGGCAGGAGCACGAGGCACGACCGGCGCTGGTTTGGGCGGCTGGAGCAAGAAGACCAGAGGTTGAAGAAGCACTACGACCGTTGGATGGACATTTTACGGTCACTGGAGCTAGAATCGTGCATATTGACTATGTTGACAAAGCCCTCCGTCGCGTCAACTTAGTAGGCCCACAAGTCAGCCTGCCACTATACTGGTTCCCAGCTAACAGGGGGAGTATTCATTTTTTTGTGCGTAATAAGGAGGCACTTCGTTGCGTGCGAAGATATAGCTGGTGGGTCCAAGTTGTCAGCGGTCGTAACCTTTTTTCGCAAAATACTGAGGCCCTTTCGATGGGTCCCTGATGTCAGGTGGAGCAATCATTATTTTGCGCGTAATAAGGAGGCATTTCCTTGCGTCCGGCCGTGGACCCAGCTGTCGGCCTCTCCACGTACAGTCCACTTCAGATGCATGTCGGTCGTTGACCACATTGACCAGGACGCGCCGAGAGCACCAGGGCGGTGGATGACGGCGAGGCCTAGGAAGGGAACGGCACGGAGGTAGGGAAGACTCAGCAGTTGTTTCCCACGCGGAGGGGAGTACGACTGAACGAGGGTTTACTGGTTTGTCCGCCGTTGTCGGAGAATAACAACAGGTGTGGGTGAGTAGAGGGATGGCTAGGCCAGCGATGGGAGTACGGTGGGGCGGTGAGGCCTGCGCGGCAGCACGGCCGACCACAGGGAGGAGGGAGCAGGCAGTCCCGCCGGCGCTTGTTTGAGCGGCTGGAGCAGGAAGAGCAGAGATTGAAGAAGCACGACGGCCGTTGGATGGCCATCCAAGAGTCACTGCTTGTGCGTCAACCTTTTTTTAGGAAAGCCTCAAATCTGTGGAAAACAGCATACATCCCATCTGCCATTATTTCTAATAATTTACAGCCCATTTGCTAATTCTTAAGGTTTTGTTTGGAGCCCATATTCTTTTTGTTAGCATTACAGCCCATATTGTGGCCACGGTTAAAACATTATACGAAATTTTGCATATTTCAGTGCGGTCCGAACTGTTTTTAATCCCGAAATTTCGACTCACATTCAAACTGAATTTAAAACTAAATGTATATCAATATAAAATCCAACAAATTCTCCACGCATAAAAATTAATGTAATTTAAAATCTCGAAATGAAAAAAATATATTTGAAACTAATTGCCGCTTTGATGTGTTTTAAAAACGTACAACCCATTTCTCATTACTGATGGGCCATTTTCTCGGACAGCCGAATGAAAGCTCTCCTCGTCTTGAAAGTTTTGCAGCCCAACAGGCCTGACAAAGCGACTTACTTGGCAAATCACAAAAAAACTGGCTTGTGGCCGTGGACCCAGCTGTCAGCCTCTCCACGTACAGTACTCTTCCGATGGAAGTCGTTCCTTGACCACGTTGACCACGCTGCGCGGAGAGCACCACAGCGGTGGACGACGGCGAGGCCTAGGAAGGGGACAACGCGGAGCCGGGGAAGATGCGGCAGCGGAAGCCCGCGCGGAGAGGAGTACGAGGGTTCACTAGTTTGGCTGCGGTGTGAGGCTGCCGTCGCCGCAGGGCCTGGCCAATAGTGGGAATAGTAGGGGGCAGTGAGTCCTCCACGGCAGCACAGCCGGCCACAGGAGGCAGGAGCATGAGGCACGACCGGCGCTGGTTTGGGCGGCTGGAGCAAGAAGACCAGAGGTTGAAGAAGCACTAGGGCCGTTGCATGGACATCGTACGGTCACTAGAGCTAGAATCGTTCATATTGACTAAGTTGACAAAGCCCTTCGTCCCCGTCAACTTAGTAGGCCCACAAGTCAGCCTCCCACCAAGGTGGGTCCCAGCTAGCATGGGGAGTTTTCATTTTTTGTG
>NC_041387.1:551648367-551654484 GCF_002162155.2 Triticum dicoccoides
CGCGAAATACGATGGCCCGTCAGGTGGGTCCCAGCAGTCAGGGGGCAAAAGTTTTTTTTTGCAAAATACGGTAGCCCATCCAGTGGGTCCCTGCTGTCAGTTGGAGGAATCATTATTTTCCGCGTAATAAGGAGGCACTTACTTGCTGCGGCCATGGACCCAGCTAAGACTCTCCACATAGAGTATACTTCCGATGGAAGTCGTTCCTTGACCACATTGACCTCGCCGCATTCCGTTGCATGCATGCGTCCATGGGCGTGGTGTGTCCCCACTGTCAGCCTCTCACGTACAGTCATCTTCCGATGACTCTGGGTTGTTGACCATGTTGACCACACCGTGCCGAGCGCACCCAGACTGGAACGACCCGGAGATGGGGAAGACGGGGCAGTGGAGTCGCAGATGGAGAGGAGTGGGAAACTTCACTGGTTTGGGTGCACGGAAGCACAGCTGCGGTGCCGCCCACGGGAGACAGGAGCAAGAACAGAGGTTGAAGAAGGAGCACGGCTGTTGGATTAACATCCAACGGTCCAGCTGCTAGAATCATTTGTTGATTAAGTTGACAAAGCCGTGCGTACACGTCCGCTTAGCAGGCCCACAAGTCAGTCACCAAATGTGACGGGTCCCATCTGTCAACGGGATGAATAATTTTTTCGCAAAACAAGGAGGCACTTCCTTCCATGCGAAGATACAGCCGGTGGGTCCCAGCTGTCAGGTGGAGGAAACATTTTTTTCAGCTTAATAAGGAGGAACTTTCCTTGCGTGTGACCATGGACCTCGTGGGTCCCAGCCGTCAGGCTCTCCACGTACAGTCCTCTTCTGATGACTCTCGTTTGTTAACCACGCCACACCGAACACAGCGAGGCGGTGGACGACGGTGAGGCCCTGGAAGGGAACGACTCGGAGATGGGAAAACGCGGCAGTGGGGTCGCAGATTGAGAGGAGGAGAAGGGTTATAACTGGTTCTGTTGCAATTCATATCAAACTCAGGTTCACAGGACACGTTCATATTCATAGCCAACATTCACTATCAACAACTCAAAAGATTCATATATACACAAGCTCAGCATATCTATGCATCCAAATGATTGATAGATCACACGAAAATATTCATACATAATTCACAAAAAGATTCAGATATACACATGCTCAGTATGTTTATGCATCCAAATGATTGAGATCACAGCCAATATGATCCATGGACGAACTTTAATTACCTAGGGTACAGACTGGTAAATGGTGTTCAATCAGAGGTACTTCTAGCTAAAACTAGTTCTTGTACGAGTAAACTTTCGAGTACATAAGAGGCGGCACAGACAAGCTGAACTTTGCTTGTAGGTTTATCCTCAAATAGTGGCCTCGTGTCGACGGAGGTTTGAGCAACTTGGCCACTACTTTCATCCAACTAGTTTACTGGCTCATCTTGGTCCTGTATCTCGCCAAAATTCTACATTGCAGACGAGAAAGGAGGCGGTTGAGAAAATGAACCACCCAAATTTTTTGTGCAGTTCAACTGAAATGGAGCATCCTTATCGTGCAGACTGATTAAGTCCCAGATGAATATACACGTCAACCAACTTGTCAGGAATCTTTAGACTCCATGCCATAAAGTTTGCTACCATATGTGCCGATAACCAAAAGGCACAAGTTGGGACCAAAGACTGGACTGCGTTTTTCTGGGCTATGCACCAAGCAATATTTTTGGCGTTCACTCTCGTAATACTTGGAGTTTGACAATTGGTTGACGCTGGTTGATACTCAAATGAATATAGGCACTTCTTGTCAACATCGATGCTTGTCTGAGTGAAGTTTGGAGTACATAGCAGCAGCATAAGTACCTGTCCATCTGATCATTTTGTGCAGTTCTACTGAAATCACTCGATGTAATGATTTGCCTGCGAGTTCAGGCTCCAAATTACTCCTTTATGAAATCGGCAAATAGTAGCACAATACCAAATTACCAATACATATGACAGGCACAATAATCAGGATAAAGACCAGTACCAACCTGTGTGAGGTAGCATATCAATTACTATTTCCTTTGATTGGAAGCCGAGATAAGCCAAGCGACTGATAGCAAAGGAAGAAAGCAAGTGGAGATTAGCGACTGACAGGAAAGGACGGAAGCTGTCGAGGCAATGAGACACCCAAAGTTTTTGTGCAGTTCCACCAAAATCGAGCATCCCTGTTGGCACATATATTGAGAGAGTGAGATTACTATAATAGTGGGACTAGTTGATGATACATACACTAACAAATAGAAGCACCCTCATTATCTTAATGGGTAAAGTTAGCAACATAGTAGTCTTGCTTAAAGAGAGGTATTAGTTTATTTAATCAGTGCCAATTAGCTCAACTCAACACTCAAAGCATTGCCATTTATCATAGGTTGCAAAACTTAAAAGTGCAAAGATAAAGGAGTTTCTCATGACAGTAGCACGATACAAATAGAGATGACAGCAAACTAATATGGATGAAGGCCTTAGGCCCGTATCAACCTGAGAAAAAAAGCTTATTCATGTAGTCCCATAAGAGATGATAAAGCACTCACTTGAATCACACAATAGTATATATTTTTGTGCACTTCAAATGTATGGTTGAAATCACTCTTGTTTACCAGTGCTGAGATTATATCGAAAGATTATCAAGAACTTCCAGCAGATTTAAAGCACTGGCTGGGATACAGTTCATTGTATTGTCTTCTGTAGTTCCACTAAAATGTATGATTGGCACAACATGATCCCTGTTTGCACAAGTAGGAACAAGGTGAAACCTTCATTAGCTTAGTGAGAAAGGATAGGAAGACATTAGCATATTACTCAAACAGTAGCATCAAATTCATGATGGACAATACGCAAAAATATTGCCTCATTGAACCAATGGCAATAAATTGACATGCAAAACAATAGCACTATTATGTCATGACACTAATAATATTCCCTCCTTGCTCCACCACATGATTCACCTCCATAGACAAAAATTCACACGTAAATGATTCAGCATAGGGTCCTACTAAAGATTTGTTTAACTCCAACAAGAAAATTAGGCAGTAATAAATTAGTGGTACTTAAGTGCTCCTAATTAATTAAGTGAGACAACAGAAGTGGAAGGGCTCCCTGGAGGATCGTCTCACATGTAAGGTAGTCGTTGCCGTAGCCCTTGAATAGCCTCGACCGAGGCCTCTGGCTTCAGCAAGATCACCTTGGCACTGTTTATTCTTCTTCTTCTTCCTCTTCATGCTATGTTCCTCTTTATCCTCACCAGTTGGTGAAACCAAGTACATGATTGGCCTTCTAATTCAGAATTGGTTTTGTCACTGAGGGAGTACAAGTGTACTAGTAAAAACAGCATTATTTTCTCATGGTAGTCGGAAAATAGAGATGAACACATGCATTAAATATCATTCTTGCCTAAAGGAAAGTTATGGCGCCAATATGGATGATGAGGATTGGAACACAGATCTCCCTTTGTGCAGTTCCACCAAAATGAACCAACTGTTCCATCTGACATTCCAGTTAAATAGCACAAAAGTCACTTCTTTTAAGAAGAGTTTTGTGCAGTGCACCAAAAGGTCACAACAGCAACCAGATGAATTGGATATCCCTGTTTGCACAAAAAGGCATAGAGGAAACAGTCAGAGTCTCAAAAAATTACAGGCAAAAACATTTGGCTAAACTTGTCAGAGTCTCAAACAATTACAGGCAAAAACAGTGGCATGGCTTCATTTTTACTAGGGACATTATATTAAGAACAGCTAAGGTTGCGTTCGGTTCACAGGATTTTTGTAGGAACACAATTCCTACCGTATTCTTTCCCTTCCAACCGTTCAGAACACGGGAAAGGTGAATAGTGTTTCATAGGAAAGCCGGTCTGGTAGTACTCATTCCATCGGATTAGAAACATCCACGCGCTGCTCATTTTTTGGGCGGAAGCCCGAGGCAGGCGCTCACTGCCATGCGTTAGACAGGTTGCTGTGCTGTGTTTGCCGGAATAAAAAATCAACCTATGTGTGGTACGTGAGGTGAGGACAAGAGTAGTCACTGTGCAGCTGAATAAACAAATAGCATCTCTTACTACCAAGCATGCTACTCTAAAAAAACAAATCTGTACATTTCATAGTCCATCCGAACACATTCTCTTGAGAGTTTCCTCCAGTTCGTTGTTCCATAGTTTTATTCCTACATTCCTTTCCTATTCCTCTATTTTCATCAAGACCTATGTTTTCTTCCCCTTTATTACGAACGGAGCCTAAATATTTGTTATAAGGGCATGGGACAGTGCGTGCACCAGCAGTACAACACCATGTACGTAAACAGGGGCATAAAGTGGTGATTCATAGTTTGTTGCCCCGAGAAACAAACATCCAAGAAACATATCTGGGTTGGTCCCATTTTTGTTCACTCTAGCCACCTACTCCTATGTGTGGATAACAAATCTAGTCCTACTCATACCACTGTGTACAGCGATACCCCTATATTTCCCTTTTCGACCAAGAGACCGGTTGGATGACCAGTCTGTACTACTTTCATCCCCTTTCCTTCCTGTTTGTACCAAGTCCGATGTACATACTAAATTCCCCCACCCCCACTTTATTTCAATGACAAGTATTTTCAGACGGAGGGAGTACAAGATTCGACTCCATGAAGTAGCTTTACCTCTAACAATAGAAAAAAAAGGTGACGTTGGACCATCCGATCGAGAGGGGTTGAGAGGTAGAAAATGATGCACATGCAGCGACGTAGCGAGCTGGGGAAGTAGAGCTAAGGCGGTACCGAACAAAGATATACCTGAAGGTCGTCGGGATGTGGATAGGTGGGCGGCGGGAGGCCGGATCCGTCCACAGGCAACGACGAAGGGATCGGAGGACCTCCCGCACCGGCGCTCGGCCAGAGATAACGGTGCGGCCGGCAGTGGGTCTCCTCCCTCGCTGTTGACGACGTCCTAAATGCTGCCCCTCCTCCCCTTCACCGGCGGAGGGGGATACGTCTGGATCTGTAAAAAGCGGTGAGGATAGAAAGCCAGTGTTTTTTGAAGGGAGAAAGACAGGGTTACTACCCCTATCTTGTTTAGATCTTGAGAGGATGAGAGTGTGTGAATAGAGTAGCCCTAGCAAGCAAGCGCATAGGCTCCGGCCTATATATAAGTAGTGGGGTAGTTTTCCTTTTTCACTCCATCAAAACAATCGTTTAAAATTGTGTACTATACTACATGCCAGGTCACGGTTTTTTTAGTTGTTGATTGTTTTTTGAGATAGCTACCCGCTTGTTCCAAGTGGTGTTATAGTGTGCCAGGTCACACTTTGTATCCTTCAAGTCTGGTAGTACTACAAGTCCCTCCATTAAATGAATAACCACCCCCTCGTAAAAATTGTGCACAAGCCCACGGCTAAAATTAGTGGAAACGTGGGTTGCCCCAACATGCATTATTATTTATATTTTCTACTCCCTACGTTCCTAAATATAAGTCTTTTTTATTAGCCACACCTAAGACAAGAATTTTTTATTAGCAGTGAACCCCACATGTCATAGACACAAAAATTGTGGCAAGATTCCCTTAGGCAAGCCAAAGTGTGTCTAACAATTTGAGCAACTCAGGTTAGGCAAGTGTGGGAAAAATAATGTGGCAACATAAGACAAACATAGTCACAATCCAAACAGCCCCGTGATTTTTTGTGACATGCATGAAAATTTGGTTAGTTAAATTTATAGTCAAAATTTGGCACGGTGCATCAAATCAACACATGAAAGTATCAAAAGGAAAGTCACGGCATGCATGCATGCATTGTACTCCCTCCGTTTCCAAATATAAGTCTTTTTAGAGATTGCAACAAGTGACTACTCCCTCCGTTCCTAAATGTAAGTCTTTTTAGGGATTCCACTACAAACTACATACGGATGTATATAGACATATTTTAGAGTGTAGATTCACCCATTTTGTTTCGTATGTACTCCAGTTCATAGTGAAATCTCTAAAAAGACATATATTTTGGAACGGAGGGAGTACATACGAAGCAGAATATGTCTACTCCTACATACGAAGTAGCCCATTTGAAATGTGTAAAAAGAGTTTTATCGAATGCAGTGCTTTGATGTGCCGCGTCAACTCGTACAAGCCCAAGAA
>NC_041387.1:551654494-551663879 GCF_002162155.2 Triticum dicoccoides
AAGTATCAAAAGGAAAGTCACGGCATGCATGCATGCATTGTACTCCCTCCGTTTCCAAATATAAGTCTTTTTAGAGATTGCAACAAGTGACTACTCCCTCCGTTCCTAAATGTAAGTCTTTTTAGGGATTCCACTACAAACTACATACGGATGTATATAGACATATTTTAGAGTGTAGATTCACTCATTTTGTTTCGTATGTACTCCAGTTCATAGTGAAATCTCTAAAAAGACATATATTTTGGAACGGAGGGAGTACATACGAAGCAGAATATGTCTACTCCTACATACGAAGTAGCCCATTTGAAATGTGTAAAAAGAGTTTTATCGAATGCAGTGCTTTGATGTGCCGCGTCAACTCGTACAAGCCCAAGAAATTTGATTACTACGACGCCCTCTCCCTCGCGGACTAAGCTCCGGTGCCTTAACTGCACCTGCCTTTGGTTGCAAGACAGGTGGGCCAACCACCTGTTGGGCCCACCTGTCATGGATGCAAAGGCAGGAGCAGTAAGTAGAAGCTTTCGCTACACGCTATCCCTCCCGCACGAGGTGGACGGACATGCAGCAGTGGATTCGATACTGTAGAAGTAGGAGTGACATCATTGTTCGTCTTCTTGAAGAGGTGAAGAGCCAAGTGCAAACCGAACGTGGCAGTTGCGAACGCTCACATGGTGCGGTTCCTTGGAGTACTAGCCAGGCTCTTGCATGAGACAAAATTGCTATTGTTTAACAATTAAACTCCATTATCCATTGGTTGATACTCATTCTGCATAGGTCCACGCGCTTAGCACCGTTTCCTCCTGGGGTCACCAATGTTTATTTGCTAATTAATAGCATTCCATGCAATGAACTAGCCATTGCAAGTCATTAAAAGCATGCACACCTCTCATCTCTTTTTGGTTGATACGTATGTCAAGAAACAAGAAACAAGCTAGAAGTTAATGTATCACACCTAAGTGTTTTGGGACTATTTGGTTTTCGTAAGATGACTTACACACCCAGACGGAGGGAGTAGTATAGACCTATAAACCGGAAAGGAATATTTGCCTTTCTATAGATTTCAACAAGTGACTAGACTTCGGCTAAAAAAAAACAAGTGACTAGACTACACCGTGTGCAGTACCCCCTCCCCTCTGGTTTATAGGGCTCAAATCTCAAATCTCATGAACCAAGGGATTTTGCGATTGGAGGAATGTATCTCGTACTTTACAAAACTACCCTAATTAAACTCATGCATTAATTATGTAGTTATCTCATTTTCCACTCCGCCTTGGTCGCGGTTAACAATATTGAGGCTAGCTAGCCATAGTGGGAGTAACTTAGGTAGTAACTTAACACATCCCAAGAAAAATTTGCTTCTGTGGCAAGTATTTAATGATGAAAGAGGTGCTTGTGGTAACATAATATGTTACTGTAACATAGCGCTTTCCGAGGCAAAATGAGTCTATGAGATAATAAATGAAGCAATCTATGATACTACTACTATGTTACTTTGCACTATGGAGGTAGTAACTTACACTAGTGTCATATGCATGACACTAGTCTAAGTTACTCCCCACTATGACCAGCCTGAGAGAGTGCTTTGATACATTTTAGTCTCATGACTAAAAGTAGTGGGACTAAAACTTGTTAGCCTCATCCATGCTTGGATCCAAATACTAAAGAGACTAAAATCAAGTTAATGACATTTCAAAGCATCCGGGCCCGCGTGCCATCCACAAAATCACAGCAAGGTGCTACAGTTGAGACTCACCTGTGACCCCGGTGTGGCCGTCATGACCCGTCATATCACAAAACCCACACATTTACCAGCAGTGGTAAGGTGGCCTCCAAGCTGGACTGGGCGAAGCAACCATCATTTCATTGGAACAGTCGTTCAAGCCCTTTCTTCCCTTTCTTGAAGAAAACCTCACTCCAGGCTACTCACTTCTGCCATTTTTCTTCTCTACCGACGAAGGAAAGGTGGGCGAATCAGTTATGCTGCTCTATTTTCATTCCAATAATCTTCTTTTTTCGAAGCACCGACCGATTCTTACATCCTATTCTTTTCCTGTTTTCATCGCGATTGTGGTTTCCTTTCGACTGATTTTTGTTTGTCAGTTCATTGATGGATCCTGGAGCACTAGGCAAAGAGTTGCCGGCGGACAACCCACTGGAGACAACCATCTCCAGGAAGCGAGCACCGACCAACGAGTTGACCATGTTGGCGGGCCAACCCATGGAAACAAAGAACTCCAAGAAACAAGCACTGGCCAAAGAATTGAGGACGTTGGCGGACGAACTCCTCAAAGAAAGTTGGAAGAACAGCAAGGGCCCCTTCGTGCCTACCCCAGGAGCTTTGATTGCCACCTATGTGAGGCTCAAGACTGAGTTTGAGGAGATAGTCGCCGTTGAGAAGCAGTATTCCCCTGGCAAGGTGATGGCCCCCATCGAGGACGAGGAGATGGCCCCCGGAGGGATGAGATCCCCCGGTGAGCTGCACAAGGTAAAAAATAATGGATTATTACCATAGTTGTGGTTTTTGATTATTTGCAATGCGCTTGCTTTTTGATTATTTGCAATGTGCTTGCTAATATGTTAGTGTTGTGCAGGTGCCGGTGGTTGTCCTTGATGATTCCGATGTTGTGGCCCGTCCTGTTGGCATCGCCCCGGAGATCGATTCCGATACCGTTGTCCATCCTATGGACATCGCCCCAGAGATTGATTCGGATGTCGCGGTCAGTCCTGTGGACATCGCCCCAAAAATCGATATCCATGCCGCTGTCCGTGCTGTGGTCATTGCCCGAGAGATCGATGACAAGAAACAGTTGGTCGCGCTAATCCTTCAGGGTAGTTTGCATTGCCCTGTGTTTAATTACCAGAATGATGCATGTTATCAAACCATCATAGGGCTAGTGCACTGTCTTGTGTGGGCGGATCGTACTACTTTTGTTTGATAGTGAATCATGCGATGAATCATGCGAACCCTCTCCGAGTTATGGAAACAGATGTATCCTCACCAGCTTTTGATGTAATATATGGCATGCTTAGATGTAAGTTTGAACTGTTTACCATATCAGCAGGGCTTGTTTGACGATTCTTGGTGTTAGTAGGCTAGCTACTGTGCGAGCTATAGTACTTTCAAAACACTCACCGAAGAGAAATGTTGGGGCTGATGAGCTTGTGGTACGCTTATACTTATCCCTCGTCGATCGACCAATAGCCCTAGCTCCTAAAATTGTAGGCTTAGCGATCGATCAGACAATAGTCGACATACATTCAGGCCTCATTTGGTTCATAGGGTAGGAAAATCGTAGCAAAAGTACAGAGAACGTGCAACACAAAATCATAGCAGTGCAGAGACGTACTCCCTCCGTTCCAAAATAGATGACCTAGGCGGGCTAGTTTGGCCTAGTGGGTTTCAGTGACGTGGTACAGTGCCGTCCAGTCTTCGCGTATGGTAGCAGTATTGCGGGTACAGTAAGTTTTCTTGAAGAAGCGGAATTCAACAAAGTCATGATGGTTCCTTCGTCTGAACAACTTACGGTAGGAAAGGTTGGGCCTACGATACGACCGGGGTGGACCAGGATAATTTTGTGCATGGTAGGTGGACCAGGATGGTCGACATCCCACATGTCAGCAAATGAAAGTATTCTTTCTGATATAGAGGACGAGCAACGAGTATTCATTGTTTATTTTTGATGAAAGCTATTGTCTCCACTGTTATTCCTTGACTTTGTCAATGCCTCTCTCTCCTCCACATAAGCGGGGACTACTTGCTATGCATGCAGCGGGCAGCTGGCGTCTTGAGGGGCCAGGGCAGTGAGAGCGGGCTCCGGAAGCGGTCCGGGCTCCAGCATGGCCCACCTCACATTATCACCATATATTTCTTGGAGTCCATGCACGGCGGGCGGGCGATCTCTTCTCCCTCCCCCATTTCTATCTTCTCAGTCGACGCCCGTCGAGCGATTAGATTTCGGCTATCGACGGTTTATTCAATTACGGTCCCACATGTCAGTGAAATTGCAAGAAAATGTGTGTCCCCTTTGGTGAGCGACGTGCGAGCCGGACTGTCGGGGTTGCGATGCGTACGAGTCGTAAGTGTGCCGCCTTTTCCTTTAGAACTTGTGAAGCACAACATTTTCGCGCGATTGATCGATAAAATCCAGAACAAAATGGCGAGGGCGGTGCTTTCCCGCTCGTTAGGCGGGCTAGTTCGAGTGATATGACATGCTACATTGCCGTCCACTTGCTCCATTTTTATGTAAGCAAGAGTTTACACTCGTACGCGGGAGGAGTGCGAAACACCGCGGATCTGATTTTGATCGAGGGATAACTGTTCCCTGCCAAATAATGGAGGATTGTTAGTGATTATAGCATGATAGTTAGGGCATCTCCAGCGCTGGCCCACAAATTTACACCGGCATCTATCCGGGGACACTGATGGATGCCATCCGATGCTGCCCGCATACCTTTCGACAACTATATGAACTAACCGGACGAAATTCGTGCAAACAAAGCAAATTTCAAATTAACCGGATGAAATTAACATTATGAAATTCATTACATTTCGAAAACTTTTCCTACAAACTGGATGAAATTCATTACATATTTCGCACAAACCGTACTAAAGCTACTATAAACCTAATCTAAACGATCGCCGGCACACGACCACCAAGTCCGGCCATGAACCCGAGAAAGCCGGCCATGAACCCGAGAAAGCCGGCCATTGCCTTTGCCTCCTCCTCATCCGCCTTGATAACCTCCTCCTCCGTCCGGAGCACAAGGTTATGAAGATTTCCGCCTCCACGTCGCCGTCAAGCGGCTAATCGGCCGCCGATGTTTACCCCACCAAGCTTGGCGTCGATTGAGTGGAGTAGTGGTGGCCTTCCCGGGACCAGAGCGGTCGCGACCTACCGTGTACTACTCTTCCTCGCTGCCGGCTGCGGCCGCGCAGGCGCGCCGGCTTCGTGGTCGTGGCGGCGGAGGGCGGCCCGGGGGGTGCCGGCGATCTCCTTCGTTTGCTCCTGCAACAGTACGTCCAAGAGAGCTTTGGAGCACGCCCGGAGCGGAGCCGTCGATGTCCCTCGTCTGCTCCTGCAACAGTACGTCCAAGAGAGCTTCGGAGCGCCATGAGGCCATGGTTGAAGTGGTGCCGACAGAAGGAAGGGACCAGAGGAGAATAAGTGTGGGTCTTTGGCTATGGCTGGGAGCTGGGGCTCAAGTTAATATAGCGGGCGAATGGCAATGAGCCACGGCAGACGGATGGACAACTAGCACCGGAGTAGGTTCGTCGGGCGTGAATGCGGACGCTGCTTCAGTGACTTAACTGCAGATGCGTTTGGGTGACTAACATGTGGGCCCAACGGGCATCTAGCCCGCATATCAGTGACACACCAATTGCACCTGCAGTTAAGTCCAGTGAATGCGGCATTGACATTCTGGAGAGACGGTGACCGTTTCAGGCGCATGCGGACTGTTTGACTGGTCAACCATACAAATACGGAGCTATACGCTGAGCCAGCGACCGTATAATCACCATATCTCGTATACAATGATCAAATTGAGCTATCAATACAAGTTCGATGACCGCCAATGCATTTTACTCGGTAATAAATGACCAGGATTGAAGGGGAATCCTAATTTGCTTCGTCTTCTGTCCTTGAGCTCTTGACAAACAAATGCACTATATGGTTGTCCGGCCACTCCACCCCAGAGCTCTCACCAAGCGTCGTTCATGCCACCACGCCGCACACTAACCGGTAAGGCAGCGATGGCATCCCACCGCGCCGAGTTCCTCGCCGCCCACGAACGCACACAAAATGGTAGCGAAGCGATGGTATCCCGCCGTGACGAGTTCATCGCCGCTCGCGACCTCACAACTATGTGGGAGGAATTTGAAGATGCCAAGGCCGAATGGGCGGTAGAGCAAGAGGCGGCCAAAGCCGCACAGAGGGAGCGGAGAAGTCAGAAAGCACTCAAGAAAAGAGAGGCCCGCCGCCGCAAGAAAGAAAAGGACGCACGCGCTGCTGCGGAGAGGTCGGCGGCGATCCAAGCACGGTGGGGTGTCGCCGACAAAGCCGGGAAGGAGAACGACGACGTCTTGCCAGCATGTGAGAAGTAGTAGTACTAGTAGTTAGTGTGTGTGTCTGTGTCTGAGTACGATCATGTACCAGTACTACTAGTTACTACTATAGTTTTTAGAGCAAATTACCAGTACATTATCCTAGACTAAGTGGAAAAATTCCTATCCTATGCATCAAATAGCATCTCTTTCTCTATCGGAATTGAGATGCATGTCATCTCACTTCCTATGATTTTCATATTCCTATCCTATGAATGAAAGGAGGCCTCTGTTGGAGTAAATACTATAGCTAGCAGTACTGCTGGTACAATAGTTTTCTTCAAGAAGCGGAATTCAACGAAGTCATGATGGTTCCTTCGTCCGAGCAACTTCAAAGTGGGAAGTGGGCCTATGATTTGACGGCTCATTAGTCATTGTTACTGCGGCGTGACGACCTGGGTGACTCTCCCTTGGAGTTCTGCGTGCATGGTAAGTGGACCACGATGGTCGACGTCCCACATGTTGGCGAACGGAAGTATTCTTTCCGATATCGAGGAGCAAGGAAACCGCATGGTATAGTATCACTTCTGATTGGTTTGCAAAAAAAAATAGTATCACTGCCAATTTATAATTATTTTTTATTTCTGATGAATGCTAGCGTTTCAACTTTTATGACGAAGGGTGCCAAACACGACACGTGCTGGATGTCCCACACGTCAGCGGAAGGAGTGGGACATGAACAACGTGGTAGAGCCCAGCATAAAAAACAGCGTGGTAGAGCGTCTCCACTTCTTCCACTTCTAGGTCAGAGACCACAGGTAGTAGTACTTAGCTGTATGAACGATACAAAGTGCGACCTGGAGAGAAAGACACGTCTAGTTGGAAGGTCTCAGGGCATACACATAAACAAATATAAAAGTTAATATGTGCCTCCAACTAATATAGTAGTAGTACAGTAATTAGACACATAACCGTGCATTGCACGTACAACATTTAGTGGTAGTACGTAGTAAGAGACAAATGCCGCCCAAGAGTTCCCTTCTCGACCTACTTTTGGGGTTTGGTAGAGTGTATGGAGGGTGCATGAGTCCATACTAGTTTAGCACAAATACACTAGAAGCATGCATGAAGAGGGGTGTTGAGTTGAGCATGCATGAAGAGGGAACAACTATGCTGAGATGAGAATGCAACCAAACACACCCTGTATGCCACGCATGTTCATACCATTTGTGCCTTTCTACTCCACTTATTGCGCTACATTACTCAGGTTCGTACGTCCACTCCTAGGCACATGTCTGTCTCGTAGTTCCAGTGCCACGTGTTCTTCATATAGATGGAACAATCGTTGCATAACACGTGCGCCTTGATGCGAGATGTCTCGCATGTTGGCAAAAGGATGAACAGAGCTCACGCAAAAAAATAGAGTGGAAGAACATAGATTCCGGACGACCGAGAAGGAGCAAGGAACCTCGTGGTGGAGCGTCTGCACTCATAATATTTAATATTATTCAGCGACATAAAATTAACCAATCATCTCCACAGTGGACTGGAAGAGTACGAAACACGGCAGCCTAGTGTAGTTACATCATACTAGTACATGGCTAACCCACTCTATCACCATATTTCTTGGCTTCCATGCGGCACCTATCTCTAGTAATCCAGCAGCCTGTATCGCTTCTCCCTCCTCGTCTCTATCAAAGTGTGGCGGGCTGGCGTTTCTGCCGTCTATTGAGGTTGGTTAACTATCACATGTTAGCGACATGCCAAGAGCATTCTAAAAAAAATTCCTTTCACGTTCCGTTTTGAAAAAGAAAAAAAATCCTTTCACGTACGAATTTGCCTGTATGCTTTGAGCAACTTGCATATCCTATATTGCTCCTGTTTGATACTATAACTTAGCTAGAGGTTAGACTAACTCATGAATAACCCTGAACTAACTGTAGCCAAAGAGGCGTTTGGTGATAGGGTTAGATTGACAATAAATGCACTTCATGGAGAGAGAAAAGTGATTTTTCAGTGGTCCCAATGAGAACTATCTCCAGTTAGCACCTCTTGGGTGGGATAGTTTTTTTTGGTGGGTTCGATGCAACTTGCTCCAATTTAAACCCTCATGCTTGGATACTTTAGGGATATTTGAGCCCCAACTAGCTCAAACTAACTCTAACCCATGGATCCAAATAGGGCCTATGGCCAGTCTCGACGTGGAGCAGTCGCGTGCACCGGGAAGCGGCGCTCTGTCGGCCGTCGCGCCACTTCAAAGCCGACAACAGTGAGAGGTCGCCTCCGCTCTGTCCGGGCATTAATGCGGCACTGACGCTCCAGGCGACGCTGACCGTTTCATGCGGGAAGCGCGCTTGCAAGGGAGTATAGGTTTTGAACCGTTTCAGGTGTAGTAGTAATGGTAGTTTGCAAAACTACTCAATTCTTGCACTCAGTTTCGTAAGAAATTGTGGTAAAAAACGTTACTCCACAGCCCGCTTCCCTTCTCCTTCCTGCTCGTGACTTACGTGGTCATGTTAACGTGGTTGTGTCAAAAAATGTCACTTCCTGCTCGTGATTTGCGTTATATAATTACAAGCAAGATTCTCGTGCATTGCATGGAACATCAATATGCATTTTCTTACAAAACACCTGTTGTGATTGACCCATGCAGGAGTAATCCATGTGTAAAAACTAATGATATCTCGAGAATTTTATCGGAAAACTGGTATCTCGAGAATGTCATCGAAAAAATGAAAGATGAGAGATAAGGCGAGGAGGAGTGGAGCATGGTGGTGACTGGTGGTCGGAATGGGCTGAGGCATGGGGATGGACGGCGCCGGCAGGCGGCAGCGGCCACCATGCATGCTAGATTGTTCCAGGGACTTATTCCTTTTTTAATTGCTGAGCAATGAGGTTGCGGGGGATAATGATGTGGAGAGAGGTGCGGGTATCTTTTGTAAAATTATCATAGTTTGCTTCCTATCCATCAGATATAGATCATACGGTCTGTATTACAAGATGGCAGGCACACCATCATCACCAACTCGTTTTTTTATAAGGGTATACAGATGATAAGTTTGCTGACTACTAAAGTAAAGTGGAATCTGTCCATGTTATGCAAGTAAATAAAGGTGATTGTTTATCATACGGGTAAGGTTGGATGAAGGGTGGTAGGAACAAATGCTCTGCCTAGAGCATGTGTGTGTGAGATGGAGTCTTAGTGTGTGTGGTGTGTGTGTGTGTGTGTGTGTGAGAGAGAGAGAGAGAGGAGAGAGAGATAGATGGAGTCTTAGTTTGTGTGTGTGTGAGAGAGAGAGAGAGAGATGGAGTCTAAGTGTGCGTGGGGGGGTGCGTGTGTGT
>NC_041387.1:551664149-551694815 GCF_002162155.2 Triticum dicoccoides
TGTGTGTGTGTTTTTGTGTGTGTGTGAGTGTGTGTGTGTGAGAGAGAGAGAGAGATGGAGTCTTAGTGTGTGTGTGGGGGTGGTGCGTGCGTGCGTGCGTGGGTGTGTGTGTGTGTGTGTGCGCGCGCGCGCGCGTGTGTGTGTGTGTGTGTCGCGGGGTCCTCTATGACGGATGTAATTTAAGTGTGCATGGCTTCATCATAGAGAGGTGATGTGTATGGCAGAGGCCACAAATGATGGGGTGCGAGAGAGAAAATGCCCGTAGGAGGGAAGAGAAGGTGCATGCGCGTGAGAGGAGTCGACATCGAGAGAACGTGTTTGTTCGAGAGACACCATGGAAGACTACTATATATCGATGGTGCATGTAGGCAGGAATTAAACAAAGGGATGGTCTTATTGGTTTCGGGGATATAGGGGAAGAGTGAGAGGCATGCGGGGCGGGAGGGGGGGTAGCTAGAAGGAGATTGTTAAGTGTGAGTGTGTGTTTTGCCCATCCAGGCGGAAGTTATGTGCACAAAAGAGGAGAACGATTCGATGTGGCATTAGGATTGAGGGTAATGAACTACGTATGGACACATAGAGACCTTGAACGTGCATGTGTGAGAGGTATACATGTATACGTGGGATGTGTGTGTGTGCGCGCGCGCATGATCGAGACAAAAGAAAGAAGACATAAGTCCTAAGATCAACGACATGGGAGAGACGGATCGGTATGACAATATGCATGCATGTGTGAATGCAGGGAAGAAGGCCCGACAATTGAGCATGTGTTTTTGTCTTTAAGAGATAGTGGCGTGGGCTGGAGCATGCATCTACGGCGAGCAGAGGGGGTGAGGCACAACGATTGTGCAAAAGAGATCAACCTATAAATGCATGTGTATGGATAGACCTATATAGTGTGGGTGATAGGAAGCAAGACTCCGTGCGAGAAAGAAATGTTGACGGAGAAACTACAGATAGATACAGAGTTGGAGATGCTAGCTAGAGATACATCCATTAGTTTGGGTGTTGGAGATGACCGTCGGGTGGTTCAAAGGGTGAAGTTATATATGTGTGTGAGAGGGCACTTGACTGCATGCATGTAGAGAGAAACATATGTAGTCTGCGTGATAGGAATCAAGAGTGAGGGCGAGAAAGAAGGTTGATGGAGAAACAGATAAATAGAAAGATAAAGATGCTAGCTAGTGTGCGCTAGAGATAGGAGTCGAGTGGATCAGAAGGCTGGGTTATGTGTGTGGGTGTGAGAGAGATAGAGAGAGGGTGCATGTGAGTCACATGCAAACAAATATCTGAGAGAAATGAGATCCAGAGAGACAGAGTTCTGTGTCTGCGAGAGAGAAAGATATTTCACAACGAGAGTGATAGATAGAGAGACATATGAGGGAACACAAGATATCTCTAGGGAGAGAGGGTGTGTTTGAGCGACATACAAGAGAACAATGGAGAAATATGAGACCCTGGGAGACAGAGTTTGTGTTTGTGTGTGAGAAAGAGATATTGAAGAGGAAGAGTCGTAGGTTCTCATATCTAAGGAGCGAAAGCATCTTTGTATGATGGGTGTGTGAGTGGCATACATGGGAATAGTTGAGAGAAATGAGACCCCGGGAGACAAAGTTTTGTGTTTGTGTGAGAGAAAGAGATTCCACATGGAGAATCATAGCTAGAGACACATAGGAGGGAGCAAGATATACTTAGAGAGAGATAGGGTGATGAAGGTCGATGGAGAGAGTACCGTCAGTGTGTTACGAAGATAAAAGATCATTGTCGACATACAGGTAGCACGAGAGATGCCTGAGAGACGATGAACGTGTATAGGTCCAGAGAGATAGTCCTATATAAGCATGAGTGATAGCTATATGAGACGAATATTTGGATTAAAGGGGATTCAAATATTTAAACTGGAGATCACGACATCGATAATATCATAACGCAAATTGGTGTATCAAACATGCATATTCATTTGAATTTGGGCACACGTGTAATGTTATATAGTTTATCAATATTGGTGATCCATAGATTCTTCTATTACAAACAATGCATGGTTTATATGCAATTAGTGTCTAAACGGGATTACACTATATGTTGCGTGTGTGAAACACATTATACATGTTTGAGAAGTAAAAAAAAACCGCATGAAACACACATTAATTGGAGACAGTTAGCGAGGAATGCATACATTGGATTTCAACATAAAGTGGTTTCAAATATTTGAAAATCCAAATTGATGGATACAACCTTATGAATCTGAGATCATGCCATTTGTAAACCATATTTATGTATAAATGGTGTTGTGCTTTTGAAAGTATATATGTAAAAAAACTGATGTATATAGAATGTAATTCCAATTGAAAATGGATCCCGCCCGAAAAAAAATAGTAGAATACAAATGGGATTCGAATTGAGTTGGCATGGTAAACGTGCACTGTGTAAAATTTGAATGAAGCGGGGAAAGTCGCAGTAACCGCCCGAAACCAAAATCTTCGAGATGGAAATCACTATTGCCTATCCCTTCCGCGTAAAGCCTATCTGCTGGATTTCTATAGGTTTCGATAGGGGTAGGTTTGTAATTTCACCCAAACGTGTCGTAACCGCCTCTCACCCGGATTCATACACGGTGGGCGCCAAAACACATTGTGACCTCGGCCGAAATCGACTCCCTCCCCGATTCATATTCATACACGGTGGGCGCCAAAAACAAACTCTCGTCGGGAAATATTCGGTGTATGCGAGATTACCGTCCTATCCCCAACCGACTAATGTTGTTGTGATGTAGTAGAAATTTGAAATGGGGGCTAAGTTTGTAAATTTCCTTGCATTTGAGACAAGCGCGCCCTGATTACATGGTTCCCCCTTCCTCTCTACCTGCTTTTTCCCGATTCGTACTCCGTGGGCGCCAAAACACCCTCTCCACCCCACCCTCCTCCGTCCGCCGCCGTCCGCCACCCCATCCACCGCCGTCCTCCTCCACCATGCCGGAGCTGATACCCGACACTGCCGTACATTACAAGAGATCGACCTCTCTCATCCACGCCTTCGGACCGGGATCCTTGCATCCTGTCCTCTCGCTTCATCTCCGCCGTCGTCCACCTTGCCGGCGCCTCTCCTATGACCGTCTCGTCCACCGCGCCCCGCCGCCACTGTCTACCCTCCTAGATCTGCTTCCACGCCGCCGACAGACATCGCTACCACAACACCGTCAAATTCTCACCAGATGCGTACACGACGCCGCACCAGAGGCGGTACTCTTTCGTATCTGCTCAACTTATTTATCACAGCAAGAAAATAGATCTCCACTGTTTTACTCTGATTTCTTATCTTGGTTGCGAAGTTGCCTTTGTCCGGTTTGCACCTCCAGATCCACCATGGCACGCTCAACACTATACTCCCAATGCTTATGGTTTTCCCCTTTTATATTCCACACTAGTTAAATCACAGTAGACTAAATTTCAAAATTGGGTCAGTCGATTTTTTAGAGCTCGCCGGAGTTCGCCGGTGCGATCCAAGGGGCTTGGGTGGTTGTGGGGCCTCACCGAACGAAGAAAACTCGACGCGGGTGGGGTGTGCGGGTGGCGGAGGAACACAGGCGGTGGGGGCCGGTGGTCCGGCTGGCGGCCCGTGCGGTGTTCTGTATGGGAAGAATCACAGACGAGGAAGAAGAAGGGTTAGGAGATGTAGGATCTTCATCCGACCGCCTGAAATGGTCGAGAGACAGCTGGGAGTTGCAGTCTTAATGCGCTCTGGTTCACCATGTGTGGGCACTGCGCAACCAACATTTTATTATCCAAAATATGCTTGCTCTTCTTTACCATGTTCGATAGTGCTGGCCTGTACGCGATCGATAGGCTTTCAATTACTCGCGGCAATACAACACCGTATTTTCAAGCCAGTTCCACTTTCCCGATTTATATATCGTGGTTATGGTGTACCCCTGTTATGTACACTATGATCTGCCTAGTTGCTGTGTGCTCTTGTTATCATGGTTTGGAAATAAACTATCTATACAGTATATTATGAACTATCATCTTCCAGCTATCCTTACTTCTGGAGCCTATTTTTTTGTGTACTTGTGCCAGATTATATAAATGCATGCACGATATTACAGCACACATGAGCTCTCTCATCAGAATCCAGTGATAGCACATAAGTGTTTACAGGGGCGCCCCTATATTAGAATATCATCTGCATTACAAAGATAATCTCACAACTATTTATGTTTGCATGGTTCTCAGGTATTATACGCAATTACAGTGAATATCAGAATCCACGCATCAGAAGAATATTGTGGAACACTGCAATGACTTACAAAATTGGCACCAAGGCATTGAGTGCCATTTTGGAAGCAATGAAACTCGTACGCTCCCCACCTGTTGATTCTTGTTCAGAATATCATTCTAATGACTATTCTAACCTCGAGGAGTCAAAGGCAGATGGCCTATCCTGTTCACCCATCAAGGTGCCTATTCTAATTTGGCAAGGTTTTATTGATTGCGCGTATCTTGCATATGTTGTCTTGCATTTCTTCTACTTTGTTGCACCACCATCTGCTTAGTTTACGCATCATATAACTCGAGATGATATGCCCATCCATTATCAATACATATTCCATCTGTCGTCATACCATGTTTTCCCAGTCAAATGCTATTATTGTGCATCAGACATCAAAAAGGAAGAGGGTGATTGCCGAACCTGAAGGAGCACCAGCAAAGTCCTTGTAAAACATGGTGGTGCTGGAAAAATCAGACAGCGCCCCACTTATATTGGTTGTACAACTAGTGACACAAAACATAGGACCGACTCCAGCAGACTGTACCCATACTTCACTGGCCACACCACTAGCCCCACCACACAGGACCTGCACTCCAGCAAAAGGTATACCAATTTCATTTGCCATAGCACCAGCCATACCACAGAAAAATCCCACTCCAGCAAAAAGTACAGCAAGTCCACCGGCCGAAGACCTATCCCAACTGCAGAGACGGCCAATTCCTACAGATTGGAACCCCATTCCATTTATTCCCAGTTTAAAAGACAATGCTTTCAATGTTGTTAGGGACTACGTGCATATATTCCCATCATGGGAAGATTATAGTGAAGACAAACACCATTTTCACATCTTCCTGTCCAACTTACGTGTAAGTGCTATTATCCATGGTTATTATTTTCATGTTTTCTGTTGATCGAACACATCAATGATTTACATTACATTGTTGTAACTAGGTGAGGGTCAATCTGGATAGTCATGACGAGCAAAGCTTGCTTGTGCTTTTCAAGGAAGCATTGCAGCAGTATCGGTGTTACCTAAGGAAATCACACTTTGATGGCAAGTATATAAACGAATTTCCGGTGAAGTCTCCTGTGCTAAATTTAGAAGACATTGAATGGAAAAACCTTGTTATGCACTGGTCTTGTTCCCAGGATGAGGTACTGTCGATGAAATCACATGACAATTTGAACTTCTACTTTTCCGCATGTGCCTTACGGATCTTTTTTGCAGGAAATCAGCTCGAAGAAGAATTCCGGTTTGAAAAGAATGACAGGATATCACAAATATGCTGCCCGCTGTTTTGCTCTTGTTAGTACCTGTTGTCCTGTATCACTGTACTTGCATACATACCTGGTTCATTATGTGACAACAGTATGCATGATAGCTTGCTTATCAATTGTTTACTCCAAATTATCTGATTTATATGAATGGTTACATTAGTGTAGAATATATCCAATGCCAATGAATTTTTTTAGCTCTGCATTGTTCTTGGAAGTACATGTTGTCCTTTATTAGTGTACTTATATTGACAGGTAGTTGTTCATGTACCATCACTCTGCAGCTTATTTTCCTTTGCCCTCCATTTTCTACACATCAGATCTATATTTACTCTTACCATAAAGTTGGTACTGAAGAAGTTTAGCTGTGCATTGCTCTTGGCTGTGCCTTTTGCCTATATCACTGCACATACATTTATAGCTACTTGGTTATGTAGCATCACTCTTCATCTTATCTTAAATATTCTCCATTTTTTCGTATATTATCACATCTATATTTACTCTTAACAAAATGTAGAATAAAGGCAATGCTTATGAAGAACATTTTGTGGTAAACTTCTTGAATTGCCCCCCCCCCATCAGCATGGACAAGGGCTTTATAGAGCCTGTCTTCACTAGTAATGTAAGTTTGTCCTTCTCAAGCCTTCAAACTTTGTTATGTATATTTGGTTAGGCATGACTACAACAGCTGCTTATTTTTGGTGTTTGCATCAAATTGCATGTTTAAAGTTTATTATGTAGTTCATAAACAAAAGTTTGTCCTTCTCAATTTAAGTTTCCAGTTGTGCAACCAAGTTCCTTCTTCATACCATGTAAATTAAACTATACAGAGCAAGTGATCTTCTTTTGTGCATGTATGCTTCTGTTCTTCATCCGTAATCTAGTGGTGTGGTGAACCTACCCACTACAGCACAATGTCATATTCTGCAATGTCTTAACTACGAACAATGTCATATCATTCTACTATTATTTAAACCGCCTCTTTATTTGCCAATCTGAAATGGGATAAATTGACAGCACACTAACCATTGATACTTATGAGTTCTTGATCTGTAATCCAGTGGTGTCGTGAAGCTGCCAACTCCTTCACAATGTCAATTCCTGCCATGTCTTGACCTGAACAATACCATATTGTGTTAATGCAATTTTAAACTGTGTCACTTTATTTGTTAGTAAGAAATGTGATGAATTGTCAGCACTGATACTTTTATGTGCAAAACATGTCATCTGTCTGCTTGTTTATCTTTCAGAGTGAGGAAGATATAAGTGTTGAACAAGCACAGTCTCATCATCTTGCTCAGTTGCTTGCGCTGCAGCTCCCCAGCAGGGCTAACCTTTCTTGAACTCTATTGAAGTGCTGTCGGTTTTGTATATTATTTTGTCTGCGTGTTTATTTGCACTTGTGGCGATCTTTGATGCCCAGTGTATGTAATCTGTTGTCTACTTGTCCTTTATTATCATAGTGGCGAACTTTGATGCCTAGTGGATGTAATATGCCGTAATTTCTTTATTGTATAGTCTAGGTTTTTTCTTATTCACGATGTTGCAGTTATTTTACTGTATATATATCATGTCTTTGCAGTAAACCGGCCAAACCGTAAAATTACGGTACATAATGGGGCTGTCATGCAATCACGATGTATGATCCGCATCATGGTCCCCGTCAAACTGGCCCACTAGTAGATTCGGGACTTTAATAGGCCGAGTAACCCCCGGCCCTCTTTTCACAAGAAAACTCAATGGGCTTTTAGGAGGCTGAGAAGTAGGCTGGGCCTGAAACATGCCGAATAGCTCACGGGCCAGCAGCAGCCCGAAATGGACCCCAGCCCATGATTGTGTGAATCAATTCACGGGCTTTTAACAGGCCAAAGTTGTCTCGGTCCTTGTTTGGCCCAATCAGATATCGGCTGCGAGCAGGCCGGATGCAAACCGGGCCGTAGTTAGGCCCAACTATATGATGAGCTTTTAACAGGCCGAAATTAATATAGGGTCGAAATGTTAAATGGGCCCTTAACAGGCCAAAACTAATATCAGACCGAATTACTAAATGGTCCTTTAGCAAGTGGGCCCAAAAGCATAGCGTCCAGTCAACGGGCCGAATCTGATATGGGCCACAATTGAGCCCAAAGCCTCTTAAATGGTCGGACCTGATCTGGGCCGTGATTTGGCCCAGAAAGTGGGAGGCTTTTAACGGGACGGATCTTATATGGGCCATTACTAGGCCCGGAATGTGGTAGGCCATTAATGGACCGGATCAATTATGGGCCGTCATTTGGCCCAAAACATGGAAGCCAGTTAATGGGCCGGCCTACTAGGTTCCTCAAAATCTTGTGGGCCTACAGCTGGGCTGGCCCATTAATGTCGGTGAATTTTGTGGGCCTTTACCTGGGCCGGCCCATTATGGCACACAAAAATCTTGTGGGCCTTTACCTGGGCCAGCCTATTATGGCCCGCGAAATCTTGTGGGCCTTTAGCTGGGCCAGCCCATTATACTCCGCAAAATCTCGTGGGCCTTTAACTGGGCCGGCCCATTATGGGCCGCCAAATCTTGTGCGCCGTTAGTTGGGCCGGCCCATTTAAACTTGTTTTGTCGTGCCACGTGTCGACGTATCATAGGCGCCTTCTCTCTGATGAGTGGATGACATATGTCCCAACGATGAGCCGACACGTGTTTCCTCCAGCCAATGATGATTTTACACGTGGAAAATCCCCATTGGTCGGGGCTGTTAACGGGTTATTGGATCCAAAACCCGACCCGATAGCTTAATGCGTTCCGTTATGGTGGATGCCACATGTCGGTCACCCTTGATGAAAGCACTTCTGTGACGCACGATTTATTGTCATGGAAGTGGACACTTCCGTGATGATAATTTTGGTAATGTCATCGAACACTTCTATGACAGCACAGGTATGACTATATTGATTCTGTCATAAATTTGTCATGGATGTACATGCATGAAAAAAAAACGCGACCTACTATGACAAACACGTATCATCACGGAAATGTATTTTTTTGTTGTGCAAGGGGCCGAACCAGTATAACTCTCTGTGTCCAATATCCGGTTTAACCCCTCCAAGCTAACCTGATCGTGATGTCTCCACGACTAAGTCCTTTCACTAGGACATCTGACGTGATAATTCCACGACACATGGGAATTATCGTCAAGCTAGTTTTCATCACGCTCATATGATTCATGTTCAGTACTTTGATAATTTCATATTCGGGTGGACCGGTGCTTGGGTACTGCCCGTACTTGGACAAGCATCCCACTTATGATTAACCCCTATTGCAAGCATCCGCAACTACAGAAGAAGTATTAAGGTAAACCTAACCACAACATTAAACATATGGATCCAAATCAGCCCCTTATGAAGCAACACATAAACTAGGGTTTAAGCTTCTGTCACTCTAGCAACCCATCATCTACTTATTACTTCCCAATGCCTTCCTCTAGGCCCAAATAATGGTGAAGTGTCATGTAGTTGAAGTTCACATAACACCACTAGAGGAAAGACAACATACATCTCATCAAAATATCGAACCAATACCAAATTCACATGACTACTAATAGCAAGACTTCACCCATGTCCTCAGGAACAAACGTAACTACTGACAAAGCATATTCATGTTCATAATCACAAGAGTAATAAAATGCATTAGGGATCTAAACATATGATCTTCCACCAAGTAAACCAATTAGCATCAACTACAAGGAGTAATCAACACTACTAGCAACTCACAAGTACCAATTTGTGGTTTGGATACAAGATTGGATACAAAGATGAACTAGGATTTTGAGAGGAGATGGTGCTGGTGAAGATGTTGATGGAGATTGACCCTCTCCCGATGGGGGGATCGTTGGTGATGACGATGGTGATGATTTCCCCCTCCCGGAGGGAAGTGTCCCCAGCAGAACAGGAATTTGAACTTATAAGCATCGACGAATTTGAACGATGGAATTTGGATCAAAAATGGGCTATATGTGATTTTCTAAAGTTCATCACAGAAATGGAAAAACAAGATTTGATAAATGTTTGTGAAGAAAAGGTTTCTGGAAAAATGTGCAAATAGCACCATGTGATAGATCATGAATTTAGGAACTACAAGAAAATTGAATTATCAAATTTGGAGTTAATTTTAATTATTTATGGATTTTACAAGTCTATAGAAAAATAAAAAGAAAAGGGATTTACCTAAATGGGCCAAATCCAGCGGCGGCAACGTGCACCGGGCGCGGTTTAGCGCCGAGGCACAACTGGGTCGGCCCATCGTCTCAGCTGCATGCGCGCAGGGTCCACGCCGAAGGCGTATTTTCCGAGTGCGTCTCCACTTAAACGGAGGGGCCCGCTGACGGGGTCACTGACCTGCTGGGTCCACCCACAGGGTCATCTCCCTCCTCCCGCCTGCGACAAAGGGGGCAAAGGCCTCGTTGGCGGGAGATTTGCTGGCGGCTCCGACCACCTCCTGCAGCGCTAGGCCCACCGGAGTGCTCAGGGGACCTGGATGCATCCATCCATGGGTGGCACCATCGCTGAGGAGTGCCGGGTCAGGCAGGGCGTCGACTGCGGAGGACGAGGAGGACGGCGATGGCGGCACCGGCGCTACGGGGCATGGGTCTAGGGGAAGAAGAGGGGGAAAGTTTTGCCGTGGCCAGGGGGTTCCGAGTGGAGAAAGGAGGGGAGGAGGGGGCCTTGCTCGTGGTAATTTGAGCAGAGGATGATGGCTCGGCTCCGGCCATGGGGAGGTGATGGAGCAGCTCCGGGGAGGAGTGAGTGGTCCAGGAGATAGCTGGGGCAAAGAGTGGGTGGATGGAGACGAGGGGGAGGCCCGGGGAGATCCTCATATGGCGGGGCGTTGGTGCACCGTGGTCGGCGTCCACGGCCGCGACCAATGCAGTGACAGGGGCCGAACTGGCACTCAGTGCCTTGTCCAGGGAGTTTGTAGGCGTGGCCTAGGCCAAGGGAAAGGCAGAGGAAGAGCGGGGAGGTGCCAGAGGCTTCACGCATGTGAGCTCGCCCATTGGAGCTCTCGGGCGGTCGGGGTGCGTGTGAAGGAGGTAGTAGGAGGAAGAAAGAGAAGGGGGACAGGGGCGTGGCGTGTTGTGGACGTCGAGGAGCATCGACTGGCACGTGGGGGAGGCTCGAGGTGGTCGGAAGCCTTGGGCAGGACGCAGCTACAGTGTGGGAGCACACTGTAGCATGCTCCAGAGCATGCAAATGGCCGGCACCCGTGGCTTTTTGCACGCACCAGCGCGTCCACTTGTGTCTGGCAGCTGCAAGGGGAGTAAACAATGTGGCAATGGCATTGGATGCCCTGGGGAGCCACTGGAGGGGTGAGGGAGTTGAGAGAGAGTGGAGTTGGTGTTGTACAGAGAGGGGAAAGAGATTTTCACCCCCATCATCATGGCTCCGCGGGCAGGGAAAGATACAGGGGTTAGAGGAGGACCAGATTAGGTTGTGGGAGAAAGTTGAGCTCATGCAGATTAGTGGAAATGGACAAAACATGCATTTTAAATTTCTGCCAGAAGGTGTTTGATGGTGGTTTGGGCAAGCAAATGGATTCCAAATGATATGAAGATTAACAAGATCAAGTGTAATATAGAAACGGGGTTGATCACCAAGTTGGAGCTCATTTGAAGAAAGTTGACAATGCAACTTTTGTAAACCCTAGAAATCAACAGAAATGGACTTCCCAAGATTTAGCCATGCAAATCTATTCTCCTTGATGCACCACTTAGTGTAGTGTCATTATTTGAGGTTCCGAACTATCCACAAAAGTTGAGATCAAAAGGAGAAACTTGCCAATGTAGAGTTGTTCAAATTTGGTTCTGGACAGGAAGGGTTTTGGGGCCCTTTAATCAAGTTAACTCGTTCTCCAACTTGTGCCACTTGGTCTAGATGATTTATTAGACCATTTTAGCATGTGTACCAAGTTTGAGAGCATTTGGACAAGTTTGCTAATGTAAAGTTGTTCAAACTTGAAAAAGGACAGAAATGGTTTTGAGGGGATTTCATGGGGTTATACTATTCCCCATGACATGAGATTTTGCAAGATTACCAAATAGAGTATTTGTGACAAGCTAGAATTTTCTTGGAATTTCTAGAGAATATTTATTTTGTAAATATTTCAAAATCTTGAAATATCCAGAAAGGATTTTTGAGGGATTTGACCAATATTTTGAACATGACCATGTGTTGAAACTCTTATATATGGACAATATATGTCCACTGAGTTTCCTTAGGTTTTCCCAAATATTTTTAAAGCATTAAAATAATTTTAACCTATTAAAGTCCATTTCTGGCCTAAAGAAAAAGCCTTTAAATAAAATAGGAAAATAACTTTTAAAATTATATTTTTGTGGTTTGTGGTAGTCTTATATATAATATGATTCAAATATGTTTTTGGAAAGAATTTTCATAGCCCAAATCAAGTACTTGTAGTGCAAACCTCTATTCAGAGGGTTTTTGAAAACTAAATTTATAAAATACTTTTTGGCCAAATTATTTTTGTAAGAAAATACTATACTGTACTATACACATGGCATGATCATTGGTTCAAGAGTTTGGGGCAAGGAGATGAAGTATAGGAGTTGGAGGATTTATTTGATTTTTAGAGCACTTGCAAACAACAGACATAATCCAATCAATGCAAAGTCCAAAACACTCAAAAGTTTTTTTTCAAAACACATTTTATCATGATTTATCATCTTAAGTGTTGTGCCATGAAAATCAGGGTGTGACATATTTTGATGAATCTATGAGTAGTATCGGAGGGTATGAACCATAGAGAAGTTGGAATACAGTAGATATTACACCAATATGAATTTAGAATTAGTTCACAATAGAACCAAAAGTGGTGATTTATTTTCTCATACTAACGGAGCTTACGAGTTTTCTGTTGAGTTTTGTGTTGTGAAGTTTTCAAGTTTTGGGTAAAGATTTGATGGACTATGGAATAACGAATGGCAACAGCCTAAGCTTGGGGATGCCCAAGGCACCCCAAGGAAATATTCTAGGACAATCAAGAGCCTAAGCTTGGGGATGCCCCGGATGGCATCCCCTCTTTCGTCTTCATTCACCAGTAACTTTACTTGGAGCTATATTTTTATTCACCACATGATATGTGCTTTGGTTGGAGCGTCAATTTATTTTACTTTGTTTTGCTTGCTGTTTGAATAATATCCCAAGATCTGAAATTCTTAAATGTCAGAGAGTCTTCACATAGTTGCACAATTATTCGACTACTCATTGATCTTCACTTATATCTTTTGGAGTAGTTTGTCATTTTCTCTAGTGCTTCACTTATATCTTTTCAGAGCACGACGGTGGTTTTATTTCGAAGAAATAGATGAACTCTCATGCTTCACTTATATTATTTTGATAGTATTTTAGGACAGCCTGGTAATTTGCTTTGGTTGTAAAACTAGTCCTAATATGATAGGCATCCAAGGGGGATATAATAAAAACTTTCATATAAAGTGCATTGAATACTATGAGAAGTTTGATTCTTTATGATTTTTTGAGATATGAAGATGGTGCTATTAGAGTCGTGCTAGTGATATAATTTTCAATTTGAGAGATACTTGTGTTAAAGTTTGTGATTCCCATAGCATGCACGTCTGGTGAACCGTTTTGTGATGAAGTTGGAGCTTTATTTATTAATTGATTGCCTTCCTTATGTGTGGAGGTCGGGATCGCGCGATGGTTAACTCCTACCAACCCTTCCCCTAGGAGCATGCACGTAGTGCTTGGTTTTGATGACTTGTAGATTTTTGTAATAAGTATGTGAGTTCTTTATAACTAATGCCGAGTCCATGGATTATACGCACTCTCACCCTTCCACCATTACTAGCCTCTCTTGTGCCCCGCAACTTTCGCTGGTACCATAACACCCACCATTACCATCCTCAAAACAGCCACCATACCTACCTATTATGGCATTTCCATAACCATTCCAAGATATATTTCCATGCAACTTTCCACCGTTCCTTTTTTATGACACGATTCATCATTGTCATGTTGCTTTGCATGATCATGTAGTTGACATCGTATTTGTGGCAAAGCCACCCTTCATAATTCTCTCGTACATGTCACTCTTGATTCATTGCACATCCCGGTACACGGCCAAAGGCATTCATATAGTCATATTTTGTTCTAAGTATCGAGTTGTAATTCTTGAGTTGTAAGTAAATAAAAGTGTGATGATCTTCATTATTAGAGCATTGTCCCATGTGAGGAAAGGATGATGGAGAATATGCTTCCCCACAAGTTGGGATGAGACTCCGGACGAAAAAAAAAGAGAAAAAAAGAGGCCACAAAAAAAAGGACCAAAGAAAACAAAAAAAAATGAGAGAAAAAGAGAGAAGGGGCAATGCTACTATCCTTTTACCACACTTGTGCTTCAAAGTAGCACCATGATCATCATGATAGAGAGTCTCCTATGTTGTCACTTTCATATACTAGTGGGAATTTTCTTTATAGAACTTGGCTTGTATATTCCAATGATGGGCTTCCTCAAAGTGCCCTAGGTCTTCGTGAGCAAGCAAGTTGGATGCATACCCACTTAGTTTCTTTTTGAGATTTCATACACTTATAGCTCTAGTGCATCCATTGCATGGCAATCCCTACTTACTCACATTGATATCTATTAATGGGCATCTCCATATCCCGTTGATACGCCTAGTTCATGTGAGACTATCTTCCTCTTTTTGTCTTCGCCACAACCACCATTCTATTCCACCTATAGTGCTATATCGCTCATGTATTGTGTCAAGATTGAATTTTTTTGAAAATACTAAAGTATGAAACAATTGCTTGGCTGAAACAGGGGTTGTGCATGATTTAAATATTTTGTTTTATGAAGATAGAGCATAGCCAGACTATATGATTTTGTAGGGATAGCTTTCTTTGGCCATGTTATTTTGAGAAGACATAATTGCCTTATTAGTATGTTTGAAGTATTATTATTTTTATTTCAATATTAAACTTTTGTTTTGAATCTTACGGATCTTAATATTGTTGCTACAATAGAGAAGATTACATTGATAAATATGTTAGGTAGCATTCTACATCAAAAATTCTATTTTTATCATTTACCTACTCGAGGACGAGCATGAATTAAGCTTAGGGATGCTGATACGTCTCAAATGTATCTATAATTTTTGATGTATTAATGCCATGTTTACAATATTTATACATGATTTTGGTATGATTTGGTTAGAACTAACCCAGACTGACGCTGTTTTCAGCAGAACTACCATGGTGTTGTTTTTGTGCAGAAATAGAAGTTCTCGGAATGCGCTGAAAATCAACGGAGATTTTTTCTAGAAAATATAAAAAGTACTGGAACGAAGAATTACCGGAGGGGAGTCCCACGGGCCCCACAAGGGTGGAGGGCCCCGCCCCTAGAGCGCGCCCCCTACCACGTGGACTCTCCATGGGGCCCCCTGACTTTTTCTCGATGCCAACCTCTCCTATAAATCCCCAAACCTCAAGAACATAACCTAGATCAGAAGTTCCACCGCTGCAAGCTTCTGTGGCCACCAAAAGCTAATCGAGACCATGTTCCGGCACCCCGTCGGAGGGGGGGATCCATCACCGGTGGCCATCTTCATCATCCCGGTGCTCTCCATGACGAGGAGGGTGTAGTTCACCCTCGGGGTTGACGGTATGTACTAGTTACTATGTCTTTGATCTCTCTCTCTCTCTCTCTCTCGTGTTCTTGATGTGGCACGATCTTGATGTACTGTGAGCTTTGCAATTATAGTTGGATCTTATGATTCTTCTCCCCATCTACCTCTTTGTAATGGATTGAGTTTTCCCTTTGAAGTTATCTTATTGGATTGAGCCTTTAAAGATTTGAGAACACTTGATGTATGTCCTGCGTGGGGTATTCTATTGATTCACTTGATGTATGTTTTGGTGATCAACTTGCGAGTTCCGTGACCTTGGGAATATATGCATAGGGGTTGGCACACGTTTTCGTCTTGACTCTTCGGTAGAAACTTTTGGGCACTCTTTGAAGTTCTTTGTTATGGTCGAATAGATGAATCTGAGAATTTCTGATGCATATCGTATAATCATACCCACAGATACTTGAGGTGACATTAGAGTATCTAGGTGACATTAGGGTTTTGATTGATGTGTGTCTTAAGGTGTTATTTTACTACAAACTCTTGGGTTGTTTGTGACACTTATAGGAATAGCCCAATGGATTTATCAGAAAGAATAACTTTGAGGGGGTTTCGTACCCTACCATAATCTCTTCGTTTGTTCTCTGCTATTAGTGACTTTGGAGTGACTCTTTGTTGCATGTTGAGGGATTGTTATATGATCTAATTATGTTATTATTGTTGAGAGAACTTGCACTAGTGAAAGTATGAACCCAAGGCCTTGTTTCGAAGCATTGCAATACCGTTTTCACTCACTTTTGTTACTTGCTACCTTGCTATTTTTATAATTTTAGATTACAAAAAGCTATATCTACCATCCATATTGCACTTGTATCACCATTTTTTTGCCGAAATAGTGCACCTATACAATTTATCATTGTATTGGGTGTGTTGGGGACACAAGACACTCTTTGTTATTTGGTTGCAGGGTTGTTTGAGAGAGACCATCTTCATCCTACGCCTCCCACGGATTGATAAACCTTAGGTCATCCACTTGAGGGAAATTTGCTACTGTCCTACAAACCTCTACACTTGGAGGCCCAACAACGTCTACAAGAAGAAGGTTGTGTAGTAGACATCAAGTTGATGACCACATTTCCCCTACACAAGCATCGCAGCTGCTTGCTCTAACTTGGCAGCGTGATATGTGGTTGCATGTTGCATATGGTGTCTAGATTGTAATTCTTTCAATCTGGTTAAATTGCATGTGCTATTCTGCTTAGTTTATACATTATACATGTTATTGTGAAATGTCTTCCTGCTTTTAGTACATGGTACATCTACCTATTAAGCATGTCCTTACATAAAACTACTGTTTTTTTCTATCCCGCATCAATCAATATGACGAGGCACCTGTAGTATATGCAGTGTATTATTGGTTTCATCTTTCATATGATTTATAACATGCGGTGCTTCTAATTTGTTGAAACGCCATTTATGATGCGACGCTTTTAACTTGGCAGAGTCATATTGGTTGCATCTTTCATGTCATGTCTAGCTTGCATTGCTTCTTATCTGTTGAAATGGCTTCTGCTTAGTTTACACAAATAGTTGTGAATATGCCATGTTGTCCTATTTTTCGTACATATTCCATCCTCGTATCATGTGTTTGCCTTACATCAAGGTAATGATTGTCAGTATCATGCATGAATGAGTTCTGAAGAGTGAACTTTATTGCTTTTTCTTGTCGGTTTTACTTGACAATGCAAAATCAATATAGCAGAAGGAAATTAGCAAGGTAGTGGATAAAGGTGCTTCTTCCAAACGGAGGGCCTTTACACATGCTACTCTGCCATCACCCCAACAAGATTTGGAAGACAACACATGCATAGACACTCAACGTAGCTGTGTTGATGATGACCACGTCCCCCCTTGTCCACCATCATAGGTTCTCTCTCTAACAAGGCACTGTTATATGTGATTGCATATTATGTATGATGTCTAGCTTGTATTGCTTCTAATTTTGTTGAATTCCGTCTGCTTACTTTACACATTATGCTTGTGAATAAGACACGTGTTCCTGTTTCTAGAACATACAATATCTGTCTATCACACCATGTTCTTACATCAAAGTACTACTGTTGTGTAACCTGCAACAATCATTTATCATAAGACATGTTTAACTTAGGAGTATGATATAGGTTACATATCACATTGTTTTCTAGCTTGTACTACTTCTAATTTGTTGAAATGGCACTTATGGCAAGACCGTTTTAACTTGGTAAAGTGATATTCGTTGCATGTTTCATATGGTGTCTAGCTTTCCTTGCTTCTAATTTGTTGAAATGCCTGCTTCTTAGTTTACACATCATAGCTGTGAATATGCAATGCTGTCCTTTTTTCTTACACATTCAATCGTCCTATCATGCGGTCGCCTTACATTAAAGTAGTGCTCACCAGCATCCTGCATCAATGAGTTCTGAAAAGCGATTTTAATTCATTTTTCTTGTGGACTTGACTTGACAAGGCAATACAATTAAGAAAGAGGAAGGAAAAAAATAAGGCAGGGACTAATGGCGGTCTTCTGGCGAAACCGACATCCCAGGTCTTTCTATAGCTTGGCAGTGTGATATTTTCTTGCATGTTGCATATGGTGTCTAGCTTGTATTGCTTGTAATTTGATTAAATTGCTTCTGCTTAGTTTACACAAATAGTTGTGAATATGCCATGTCGTCCTGTTTTCCGTACATATTCCATCCTCGTATCATGTGTTTGCGTTACATCAAGGTAGTGATTGTCAGTATCATGCATGAATGAGTTCTGAAGAGTGAATTTTATTTCTTTTTCTGCTTACTTTACACATTATACTGGTGAATAAGACACATGTTCGTGTTTCTAGAACATACAATATCTGTCTATCACACCATGTTCTTACATCAAAGTACTACTGTTGTGTAACATGCAACAATCACTTTTCACAAGACACGTTTAACTTGAGAGTCTGATATAGTTTACATCTCGCATTATTTTCTAGCTTGTACTACTAATTTGTTGAAATTGCACTAATGACGAGATAGTTTTAACTTGGTAGAGTGATATTCGTTGCATCGTGCATATGATGTTTAGCTTTCATTGCTTCTAATTTGTTGAAATGCCTTCTGCTTAGTTTACACATCATACGCTGTGAATATGCAATGTCACTAATGACAAGAAATCTTTAACTTGGTAGTGTGATGTTGTTTGCATCTTGCATATGATTTATTTCTTGTACCACTTCACATTTGTTTAAACGCCAGTTATGACGAAACACTATTAACTTGGCACAGTGATATTTGTAGCATCTTTCATATTGTGTATACCTTCCATTGCATTGCTTATAATTTATTGAAATGTCATTTGCTTAGTTTATACATCATAGTTCTGATTATCTCACGCCGTCCTATTTTTCGTACATATTAGCTCTTCCTATCATGTGGTTGTCTAACATGAAAGTTCAGTTCATCTGTATCACGCATCAATTTGTTCTGAAGAACTAAATTTTTATTCCTTTTTCTTGTCGGCTTGACTTAACATGGCACAGAGAAAGAGGAAGGAAAACAAAATCACAGGGGATGGTGTTAGTACTGAGGACACACGGAAACGGAAGCGGAAGAATTATGCAGATTCTACTGGTATGATGGTGCAATAGAAGGTCTAAGTCCATCAGAAAATTGTACAAACACGGTATCCCATGCTACACGAGCTACAAAACAAGCCAAATAGAAACAAATAGCCGCCACCAAACAAGCAGCGACAACCCTAGTTGTTGCACCGCCTTCCACAGTACCACCAGCCGCATGAGTTACTCGTTTGTCAACTCAGCTCAGCATGTTCCCAAGCTCCCTTGCCACCTGACACTAGTTCTGAAGCACTCTTGACAAAAGACGAGTTGGCAAGATCAGATTAACCTTGTGAGCTTCAACAACAAGACGGTAGTTGCTGGAGTCAAGTTACAGTTGCATGCTTCTTTATATGTAGTCTCACAGTTTGATGTACACCAACACTTCCTATGTTCTTTGTTGGAATAGCCCCTAGGCGCAAGAGGAAACAAACATCATGGATACTGCTCGATAGGTTAACTAAATCTAGAGGAGGAAGAATGGAGATCCATTTTGAGGCAAGTTTAAAAAGGCCACGTGATGCTATAGAGTCAGCCAAGTTAGTATCAGAGGCAGCGGTTGCCGTTAGGTGTCATGCACGTATCCTCCCAACATGGATTTAGTACAGGAATGACGCAAACGAAACCCAGTTCAACACCTTCCTCGACCATTTATCTGTAAGTATGGTTATGTATGGAAACTAGTAATATCATCTTGCTCTGTCCCATACTTTCTAGGTTGTTGATAATGAGACTCCCATAATTTTGAATAGACGAGGTTCAAGTTGGATAGCCAAGATTATGCAACCAGACAAACTTGCACCCATGTTTTCAAGTCTGCTCTGCGGCAGTATTGGTATAACTTGAGGACAACTCAGTTTGAAGGCAAGGATAACAGTGAACTTGCCCAGACATCTCCAAGTGGAAATATATCGGATGAAGACTGGAGAGGCCTCGTTAAACACTAGTATGATCCAAAGTATCAAGCACGTTATATATATGTGATCAGATCACATGTTGAACTCCTATTTACGCATGTGCCTCACAAATCTATCTTCTTGTAGGTGAACTGTTCAAAGAACAAGGCCAATCGTACGAAAGTGAAATTCCAACAGAGGACGGGATCTCATAGCTATATTGCACACTATGAGGCTCTTGTAATTAGTTGCTATTTCACTCTTTTCGTTGTACCATATTATCAGATCTATATTGACTTGTACCAAATGAGGAGGAAAGCCCGCAAGGACCAAAAAGTACTTGAACCAAATGCTGTGGAAATCTTCAAGGACTGTCACACCAGCAAGATGAAGGGCATGACTACACCAGTCAAAGCCGCTATTGTAAGTCCTTAATCCTCATGCCTTTTAACTACTACTTACTCTGACTTGTGCATTGAACTGCATGGTTTGCAGCCAATGTCTATTACTCTTTTCAATTTTATACACTTGTCTTAGCGTATCATTGCACCTTACAAGGTTTATAAGAGAGGAGTGATGTTCCTTTGATCTTGATCTGTAATCTAGTTCCATGCTGGACTTGCCCACACAATGTTACAATTGCCTATTTGTTTGTTCTCAGTTGTTTTGTGATATGAATGATGTCATACTGTGCTTACTGTATTATAAACTCTGTCTCTTTATCCATAGCTGTCAATACAATGTGAAGAAATAGACAATACATTAGCCATGGTACATGGTCATATGTTTGGAACCTGGTTTTGTTATGTACTTTGCAGTAAAGTACAACTAATATTTTACACGGGTTCACCAGAATAAGTTCTATATATAGACCAAAGCTATTTTGTTTAGTTTTGCTGCCTCCTTAATATCTTCTGTTCTGGTACTACTAATGTAAAAACTCAACTTTTTAGCAAGCTATGGAAAAAATGCTGGAACCGCCACCTTCCGAAGGTGATGAGGCAACTATAACCGCAATGTCACCTCTTGCTGCAGTGGGTCAGTACCTGTCCACTAACAGTGCCAAAAGCACGTACCTGCGTAATACTGGGTTGGTTGTTAAGGCAATCTCATCCAAACTGCCTCATGATCAAGATATGCACGCTCAAAACAATGTTATATCTACACTCCAGACACAAGTCCATTCCGTAACATAGACCCTTTGTGAAACAAGGACAACCATTGATCGATGTCGTCAAGATATGCATGGTTTTGAAACTAGACTATCAGACATTGGCTGTGTTGTTCAAGAGCGTAGGAGAAATGAAGGCCAAGGTTATGGTGCTCCATCGGACAGTACAACATGAAAACATAACAGTCAGGTCAAATGAACTGAGCTTCTGAATTTCTGGTGGTGCATTTATCTTCCGGATTGTCAACGTTTATGCCAACCTTCCTTTTGTTTTATGGTTGTAATTTGCTTTGTTGTGATACAAAATTTGTTCTTAACATGTAGCCAGCGGCTGAACAAAACAGCAAGCCATTTTTGTATAGTGTAGGGTGTTCCCTATATTTTTACTGGTGGTCGCCCATTTTATGTAATCTATGCAATCGCCTTAATAACCTAGTGTTAGTTTCTGGCTTATTAATTTCCTAGTCTTCTTTTTCCTTGGTTTGCTAGTGGTCGCCACAACCATGGGCCATATACAGACCGTGGTAACCTTGAGCCTGCTACATGCCATAGGATCCATGGGCCTCCTACGGGCCGTCGGATAAATGGGCCTCCAACGGGCCGTAGAATCAGTGTGCCTCGGGCCGTTGGACAAATGGGCCCACATGGGGCGTAAATGGGGGCAATTTGTATCGGCCAGCACGGTAACGAGCCGTTAACATGTCAGAAGACAGCAACGGCTTAATTCTTTCACAGGCATAACGAGTCGTTAACAGGCTAGAATATAGGACAGGCTAGAAACATCGCAACGAGTTAACATGCCACAACGGGCTGATTCTAACCATGGGTCAAATTTGGCTCTTTAGTGGAACAAGTCAGTAACGGGCCGTAAGTAATTGAGGACCGGAAAGAAGCCCAAGAACGTATGGGCCGTCAGTAGGCCGAAAGCTAACACGGGATAGAAACGGCCCCTGTGAATCATGGGCCGTTAATGGGTACAAAGAAATTTACTGTTCATTATTGGCCAGAGTCACCGTGGCCACTAAAGGGCCCAAAGATACGAAAGGCGTCATATGGGCCGAAATACGTTGTGGGCCATACATGGACCAAAAGTGAAACGGGCTAGTGTTATATTCGAAGGCCCACATCACATTGTTGGGCCAATTTGGGGAAGGCCCTAACGGGCCGTAAGTTACCGAGACCTAAAATGGGCTATATGCAAATAGACCATTAACATGCTTTTCATGGGACGACCTGCTAGCATTTGACCAAGTCAAGTGGGTCATCCTTTGTAAGCTAAATGGGCTAGTGTTGGGTCGTCGCACGTGTCGACATATCATAGGCGCATATCTGGCCCAATGACGAGCTGACCCGTGTTTCCTTCGACCAATGAGAATTTTACACATGGAAAATCCACATTGGTCCTGGCTATTAATGGGTTATCGGATCCAAAACCAGACCCAGTAGCTTAACGGCGACCCGTTACGGTGGATGCCATGTGTTAGTTACCCTTGAAGAAAGCACTTCCATGATGCATCATTTATCGTCATGGAAGTGAACACTTCTGTGATGATAATTTTGGTATTGTCATGGAACACTTCTACAATATCACATGTATGACTATCTTATTCTGTCATAAAACCATGATGGATGTACATGTATGACAGAAAACGTGACCTACCATGACAAACACGTATCATCACGGAAGTGTATTTTTTGTTGTGGATAGAGTGGACACTGTTATCTTGTTTAGATATGGAGAGGGTGAGAGAGCGAGACGCGAGAAACCCTATCAAACAAGACGCTACACATACAATGAAGTAGAAAATCTCTCCATTGCAGTGGTTTTAAATAGAATACACGCGTTCCCGGAAAGAAAGAAACTCGATCAATAACACGCCCACTTCCAGATCGCACTTTGTATCTCTCACGTGTGGTCCCCGACCCTCCCTTATTAAGTGAACAAGCTAAAGTTGCCTCTTCTTGTACAAATACGCTCCATCGTGTACTCGCGGGTATGTCGGAGGCAGACTGAGTGCGTGTACGTAGTACTCCATTTATCTCACTTCATATTGTTTCCCACTCATATGATATTCCTGTCCTAGGAACAAAATGAGGTGGTACTAAGTTTGTGTGTGTAGGGAGAACGAGTCATCGATGATGTGTACGAGTAGTCACGAGAGTCGTCACTATGTGTGTGTGTGCGCACACACACATACATAGAATACATATCTGTGTTTACGTAAAATTCTTACTTTCATATCCATCTCCATCTCCATCTTTACGTCCGTCCAGCATCTCTCATTTGCGGGCGTCTGGACCACTGCCATGCCCGCTCTTGACTGCCTTATCCAACTCTAACCATCTTCATAACCCGTGCGCGCTTCCCACCCGAAATGGTCAGTGCTGCATTCATGCCCGGCCAGAGCGGACACGACCTCTCATTGGCGCCGACATTGAAGCGGCGCACCGGCCGAGAGAGCGCCGCCCGTGCCGCTTCCTAGTGCACGCGACACCACGCATGTAAAAAGTTCAAACGACACCACGGCCGGCCACAACATGCATGTAAAAAGTTCTTGGTAGTCCATGCTACAGCTAGTTGTCCTCCCCCTCCGTGTCTATCTCTTCCAGAAGTACACCATGGCACGATCCATCGACAAGTAGGCGGGAAAGTTTGCGTATATTTGGTTTGCGGTGAGTGGCATGTCAAGCGACCGTATGGGGCGGAGCTTGTGTGGGGTGAGACATGAACGCGATAGACGTGATTTAAATGTTTAGTTTTGCTCGATGGCGCGATCCACCAAAATGAAACGTTTGTTTCCAAAAGAATATTGTAGTATACTGTACTACATGAGGGAGAAATAGATTCAATGAAGAGTGGTGGTTGCTTCTTTCGTCCAACTTACTGTCGGGTCTATGTGAATTGACGGCTCATTGGTCATTATTCATTCGGCGACAGAGAGTCGTAGAGTGTATGCACTCTTATTTATTTATTTATTCTGTGATAAAACTAACTTTCTCCACTCTTACACTGGAGGAGTGCGAAACACAGCAGCCTAGTGAGTACATGGCTCACCTCACACTATCACTACATTCCTTGGCCATCGTGCGGCACCTCTGGTCCTTTTTTTTTGCGGTTGCGGTAGTACTGTTCGAAAGAGTGGCACAAATATGCTAAGGCGCAGACCATTGCAGGAAAAGTGAGATTTTCTTATACGCATACAAAAAAGGACCGCAGGGACTACTACAATGCTAGTATGGAGCTTTCAGATTTTGTTTCATGTATGTAACCTGACTCCAAGGTTGCCCTGTTACAACATTCCATCAAATACAATGCAAAACTAACACGCATGCTGATGCATCTCAATGATTCACGTATCATAGCCAATATTAACTTCACAACTAAAGGCAAAAATTGTGAGAGTGTGTACAAAAAAAACTATTGATGAAGTATCAAGGCTTTAAACCCTAAACCCTCAATAAGATTTGATTTCCTAGCTAGGTAGAACCTGTCGAAGGAAAGAAGCCTGTCACCATTGGATCATATGATGCTTTTGTACAGTTCCACTAAAATCAAGCTGAGCATCCCTATTGGCAAAGATAATGAAGAAGTTTGATTAGAATAATTGTAGTGGCACTAGTTCATGAGACATAAACTCATCACCAATAGAAGCCGGTAGAAGTAGAGAAATATCCAAATGGAGACGGAGCAACGCGGGGAGCTGCGGCAGTGGAGCGAGCCGGCTCCAAAAGGAAGTGTACTACCTGGGACATTGGGGTGTAGCTAGAAGGCCGGTGGGAGGCGGCATTAGCCCATATTGCGGGGACCCCCGATCGGGACGCACCAACAGTGGGTTTTCTCCCTCGCCACTGCAGACCACATCTACGCAGAACATCCTCCCCTTCCCCCGCTGGCGGGATCAGACCGGATCTGTGACCAGTGGTGTGGCCACCGTTATTTTCTGCTAGTGAAGAGAGCAACCCAAGCAAGCTTAGGCTCCTACTAGTGTATATATAGTGGAGCGGTTTTCTTTTTCTCTCCATATCAACCTTTTTATATTGTGTATGTGTCAGTGAAGAGTGAAATGATAGTTCCTTCGTCAGACTAACTTACTGTGTGATTTGACTGCTTATTAGTCATATTACCGCGGCCCCTGCACGTACTCCCCCTATGTCTATGACCGTTCCTGAGTCTCACTTTTACTTATCCCTATTTTCTTCCATGACATGTGGATAGGATGCGCATAGAGGCATTTTGTTCCTGCACGTTGTTACATACCTACTCCCTCCTTCAGGTTTACTACTAGTACTCCCTCTGTCATGGTTTATTGGCCCCCTTTGTACTCAATTTATGGGCTCGTTTTACTCAAGAAATTGTCTTTACCAACGTATTAATATCGAGAATGCATGCGTGAACAACGAAGGATTAAACCTTGCATGCAACATGTTGACAAAACATTAACCTATGAACATGTGAATGTGAGGGACTAGAACCTTGTGCATGCATGCAATAGTCACATGTACACAAGCACACAAAAACGCGTGCGACGCCCTAATGCATGCATGTTCGAGCACACAACGGAACACACACAGTCACGCTCAAGTACTCAACCTACACGTGCATGCACACACATATAGACATACTCAACCAGGGTGAGCTAGTGACATTATAAACACCGGGAAATGTATATATTGACTGCAATGAGAGTATTATGAAATCCATTGGCCCTATTTTTACAAATATACGGTGTCAGCCAGTGTATTTATCCTGTTTCAAATTAAGCCATATTAACCAGAAAGGAGGCAGTATGGACTAGCATTACTTTGGTGTGTCCAATCAACTTGCACAACGAGGATAAGCTTGCAGGACGAGGAGAAGCTTGCGCATTGTGGCTCGCAGGGCAAGGGGAAACTTTTGACTAATGCAAGCTCTCCCTCGCTCAGGTGGTGGACATGCAACAATTAATTCAGTGTCAGATTGCCAGAAGCATACACTGTACTAGTACCATCATTGTTCGACTTCTCGAAGAGCGAAGAGTGAAGCGCAAGGTTTACTCACTACTAGGAAAAGGGATATAGATGGAATGGCCACTAATGGCGCACCTGTCATGTGGTGTGCCACTACTATATAGCAGTGGCGCACCATGTGCAGGTGCGCCATTAGTGTGGAAGACACTAATAGCGCACCAGGCACACGGTGTGCCACTAGTAAATTTTTTTTTCTTATTTTTCCAAACATACTAATGGCGCATCATGGCAAGGGGCGCCATTACTAGTGCTAACTAGTAATGGTGCACCGACCACATAGTGCGCCACTACTGTTGTTTTTTTATATTATTTTTGCAAAACTACTAATGGCGCACCCTAGCGTAGTGCGCCATTACTAGTTTAAACTAGTAATGGCGCACAGTGCCACGGTGCGCCATTAGAATATATACTTTTTTTATTTTTTTGCAAAACTTCTAATGGTGCACCAGCAGCAGGTGCGCCATTAGTAACCGGGGTTACTAATGGCGCATTTGCAGGTGGTGCGCCATTAGTAACCTGGGACCAACAAGATATTTTGGACAGCCCACCTACCCACTCACTTTCCCCACTTTATTCTCTCCACCTCCTCCTCCAAGCTTGTCTCGGCTGCCTCCTCCTCCATACCTCATTTGCACCATAGATTCATCAAAATTAAGTGGTTAAATTACCTTTTTTTGATAGGTAAGTAAGGGCGAAGCTATCTTTATGTTGTTCTCCCTCTCCAACAACGTGCACATGCACTTTTTGTGGCCTAGCTAGATCTATGTATGTTCGTGGTGTTGCATATGTTTGTGGTGTTGCATATATGTTTGTCTTTGCAGGTACCGGTATTTGAAATGCGATAGTTGCCAATATTTTGCCGGAATGTTGATTCATTTCGGTTTTGACAAGAATTTTGGCACTATGCATTCTTTTTGGTCCTATTTTTAGGGAAAGTCATGCCAAAGTTTTTCTTGGTTCTACAATATCATTTTGCTCTACCCCGCAGGCGACCGAAGGCATCGTGAATTGGTTTTTGAGCTCCACGAAGGTCGAGATGCTTGAAAAGAACGAGACAGAGATAAGATGTCTGTGTCGAAGATGCAAGCTGAAGAGCCTTATTACGGACCCGGATTCCGGGCAGGTGCGGGACCACCTACTCTTGCGTGGTTTCATGGATGGCTATCAGTGGCAAGGTGATTAAGATGACTATGAAGTCGTCCATGGGGGGCGGGCAAGAAATGAGGAAGGGCAGCAAGACAACCACCGCGACTCGGGCGGGCGAGAAGATGAAGAATCTCCAGGACATGATCATGACGGTGATGCTGTAGACAGTCATCATGTGGAGTAGACGAATGGCATGATCATGAAGATGAAGATGCCGGCGGAGCAGACGACAATGGACCATCGATGGGATGGGTGCAGGACCCTCATGTTCAAGAGCTGCTTCTCAAGCAGACGGATAACACAAGAGCTCTCGCCCGAGAGAAAGCCAAGATGGATCAACTGGAGATAGATGCAGTTACTCCATTGTATGAAGGATGCAGGCCCGAGGATACCCGCATGAAAGTAACGCTCATGGCTCTGGAGATGAAGGTAAAACACAAAATGACCGACGCATGCTTCGACGAGAAACATGTCATTCTGGCGCGAACGTATTCCCAAGGGGAACAAGTGCCCGAGGAGGCGAAGAAAATCGTGTGTCCTCTGGATTTACCGCACGTGAAATACCATGTGTGCATGAACAATTGCATCATTTATTGGGACGAGCACGCGGAGTCTACCATATGTCCGGTGTGCGGCGTCACTCGATACAAGAAGAGGAAGAAAGCTCCTCGAAAAGTGCTGTGGTACTTTCCGATCACTCCTCGTCTGCAGCAGTATTTCGCGGACCCTAACGTAGCAAAGCTCCTGCATTGGCACGCAGATAGGGAGGAGAAGAAGCGAGAAGATGACACAAATGATCCGGAGATAAATAAAAAAGACAAGATGCTGAGTCACCCTAGGGATGGGAGCCAGTGGCAAACGTTGAACTTCGAACACCCAGAATTTGGGAAGGATCCAAGGAACATCATGCTGGGTGCGAGCATCGATGGAGTCAATCTATTTGGCAGCCAGAGAAGCACACATAGCACCTAGCCTGTGTTTGTGTGGATGTACAACCTTCCCCCCTGGTTGTGCATGAAGAGGAAGTACATTCACATGAGTATGCTAATTGAAGGGACGAAACAACCAGGGAACGACTTCAATCTGTATCTGGGGATCCTGAAAGAGGAGCTAGACATGCTGTGGAAAACGCCAACCAATACGTGGGATGCCACAGAGAAAGAATATTTCCTTATGAGAGCCGCACTGCTCACGATGGTGCACGACTATCTCGGTTACGGATATGTCGCGGGGCAGGTGGTCCACGGATTTTCTGGATGCGTTAGGTGCATGGATGACACAACGTATCGCCAGCTAGATAGAGATCCCGGGTCTTTGAAAACCGTGTTCATGGGCAATCGAAGGTGGCTTCGCGACGATGACCCGTGGAGGAAACGCAAGGATCTATTCGATGGTGAAACCGAACCCCGAAGACGCCCGCGTACGAGGCGCGGCGAGGAAATAGACGAGCTGTTGAAAAATTGGAAAGATTGCCCACTGCCGAGAAAGAAGCAAAAGGCGCCAGAGCCGGGAAAAAAGCGAAAGGCGCTAGAGCCGCTGCTGAAGGTATGGAAAACAAGGTCTGTTTTCTGGGACTTTCCATACTGGAAGATCCACCGTGTGCCTCACAGCCTTGATGTCATGCATATCACAAAGAATATGTGCGAGAGTCTGCTTGGTACCCTGCTCAACATGCCAGAGAGGACCAAAGATGGGCCAAAAGGAAGGGCAGACTTGAAATCGATGGGCATCATGGAGGAGCTTCACGCTAATGATGATGATGATGATGAGGCGAAGCAGGACACTGAAAGTCGTCGCAAAGGCAAAAAGGCCAAGAAGACCGGAAATGACTACCCTCCCGCGTGCTTCACTCTAAGTCAGGAGGAGATCGATCAGTTTTTCACCTGCCTCGTAGGAGTAAAACTTCCTTACAGTTACGTGGGGAAGATAAGCAGATACCTAGACCCAGCAAAACAAAAGTTCAGCAGGATGAAGTCTCACGACTGTCACGTGCTGATGACGCAGATACTTCCAGTTGCAATCTGTGGGATCATGGACGCGCATGTCCACGAAACGCTATTTGGCCTATGCAACTTTTTCAACGTCATCTCTCGGAAGTCGGTTGGCGTGAGGCAACTCAGAAGGCTACATGAAGAGATCGTGGTGATACTATGCGAGCTTGAGATGTACTTCCCGCCCGCATTCTTCAACATTATGGTGCATCTGCTAGTCCATATCATGGAGGATATCATCCAACTCGGGCCGACGTTCCTGCACAGCATGATGCCGTTTGAAAGGATGAATGGTGTCATCAAAGGATACGTTCGCAACATGTCACGTCCAGAGGGAAGCATAGCCAGGGGCTTTCTGACCAAAGAGTGCATCTCCTACTGCATGAATTATCTAGGCATCGAGGACCCCGTTGGTCTGCCCGTCAACAGGCACCTCAGCAGGCTCGCTGGATGGGGTCACCGTGAGGGTCGCCGCAAAATGCATGTCGACTTCGAGGGTCAACTCGTCGACTTTGAAAGAGCAAACCTAGTCGCTCTACAACACATAGACGTGGTCGATCCTTGGGTGGTAGAGCACAAAACCTTTATTGAGAAGACGTACAATGACCGAGGCCAACAGAGGACGGACGGAGATATAATCAAAGAGCACAACTCTTGTTTCACGCGTTGGTTCAAGTAGAAGCTTCTCTCATACCCTTTACATGAGGATTCTTCCACGGAAGAACAACTCATATTCGCCTTGTCACAGGGCGCCGAGCACAACCTGATGACCTATGAGGCGTACGATATCAACGGCTACACATTCTACACCGAGGAAAAGGACATGAAGAGCGATGGTTATCAGAACTCCGAGGTAACGATGGAATCCTACACCGATAACGACAAGGACGGATACTACAGAAGGATCGAGGAGATTTGGGAGCTGAGCTACGCTGGAGAGAAGGTCCCGATGTTCCGTGTCAGATGGGCCAAGAGTGTCATAAAAGAAGACCGGTATTTCACCGCCATGGTTATACCCGAAGCCAAATCCAAGACCGCGGGCGCAAACGTCACCGTGAAAAATGAGCCATGGGTACTGGCTTCCCAAGTGGACCAATGCTTCTTCATTATCGACCCGCCAAAGCCCAGTCGTGTTGTCGTGAGGAGAGACAAAAGGAAGATCATCGGAATGGATGGAGTCGCCAATGAGCAAGACTTCGACAAGTATGGCGACCGGAAGATGGAACATGACGACAATGATGAAGTATCAGCATACACCACAAGAAGAAGCAGGACCACCCTACCTAAAGGACGTCCGTTCAAGAGAAGAACTCCATTTACGAAAAATAAGGGCAAGAAGATTGTGAACAGATAGCTAGCTAAGATCGATTGTATTTAAATTGTAGCCTTCATTTCTCAATTGTATTTCATGGGCACTTTTTGAACTCATGAATGTTTTTAAATTTCATGGACACTCGACCTCGATCCCCCTCCATCTCGATCGCTATCCCACCTCGCCAGATCCGGTCCCCCTCGCCGCCGAGCACCACCCACACCATCTCCCCCGATCCATCGGCCGCAACCGCCGACCCCCCGCACCCTCCCCCACTCCACCGCCGCCGATGACCCACCGCACCCCTCCACCGGCCGCCGCCGCCGCCCCCCG
>NC_041387.1:551694969-551699527 GCF_002162155.2 Triticum dicoccoides
GCCGCCGCCGACCCCCAGCCCGCACCCTCCCCCACTCCACCGTCGCCGACGACCCCCGTGTTATTTGGAAAAAATTGATTATATTTTCAAATAACAAATTTGATGATATTTTTTCATATTCACAAGAAGAAGTTGTCACACCCTAGCTAGTTCATGCATTAGAGTGTTGCATCATGTCTATTTTTCTCAACAGAAACTTGAAATGGGGATGACAGAACCCCCAGCCCCCTCTGAAACTAACTAGGGTTTACTAAAAATATTTTCAATGAACCTGAAATGCCCTTCTAAAATGTCCATCATTTTTGTCTTGGTTCAGAACCTCTGCCAAAAGTGATGCTCAATTTTCTAGGTCCTCCTAAGGTTTTTGAATTAAATCATAAGTATTTGAGTTTGGGCATTTAAATTATATAAATTATTTTAAATGCTCAAATATTTCCAAACTAAAATGTTCCATGTTGTATATATTCCAGCTAGTAGCCATGAGCAGTTTGGGAAATTTAGGAGTTGTCTAGGTATTTTTAATAAGTCCACAAACCTACAGAATAAATAAAAAACAGAAAAATAGGGAAGGTCTTACCTGGCGCCACCTAGAAGGCCCACCTGCCGGCCCAGCCCAGACACCGCTCCAGCGAGCTGCTTGGCTTGGCCAGGCAGGCAGGCAGCTGCTCGACGGCGAGCATAGCATGCGTGCCACGCAGCTGCCCGCCGCCTCGCCGCTTCCCTCGTCCAGCTGATGACGGGGAACAAACCCTCTCCCTCTCCCCGACCTCGCAGACACCCGCTCCTCCCCCCAGCTCCTCTCCCTCGCTCTCCCGCGCCATGCCCGCCGCCACCGCCGCCGCACCCTCGCCGTAGTCGCGCTCTCCGTCAACCCCGCGCTGCGCCACCGTGTCCAGGAGCTCCGCCACCCTCCTCTCCTTCGAGCAAGCCGAGCCCCGAGCGCTCGCTTTCCCTGAGGCCACTGCCCCGACCTCGTTCGACCTCGCCACCGCCGGAGATCCCTTTCGCCGTCGCCGCCGCACCAGCTCGTCCCCGACCGCATCGTCTGCTTCCTCGAGATCGCCGTGAGCCTGGCTACCTCCTCCCCCTTCCCTTTCTCGCTCTCGTGCACCACCGCGAGCACACATAGATCACCCGCACGCGCCGCCGCGGAGCTCGTCGCCGACGTGTCTCCGGCTAACCACCGGCCACCCCACCATGTCTAACGCACTCACCGCGTCCCCAGGGGCCCAACCCACCTCACCACGTGCCTCGCCGTGCCCCATAGCCTCGGATTTGTCTTCACCCGACTCCGGCGACCGCTAAAGTCGTCGCCGGCGACGACTCCAGCCACCCCGAGCTCAACCACCACCACCAAGAGCTGCGGCTCGGTCCCAGCTACCCGCAGATGCTCTCCACTGCCCATTTGGTCGTCGGAATGCACAAAACCACTCTCGCCGCCGCGTTCGGCCTCGCCGGCGGCTAGACGCTGGCGTGTTTGACCTTGACTTTGACTATGGTGGGTCCAGGTTGACTCCCCTGAGTCTATGACAAGTGGCCCCCCTGTTAATTAACCCAGTTTAGATTTAACTAAATTTAGTTAGTTAATTAACTACTGACATGCGGGACCCACTGGTCAGTTTGACCTGGACCGGCCTGTTGACTTGCTGAGGTCAGCATGACATCATGCTGACGCAGTAATCCTTTTCTGAAATTAAAATAAATCCAGAATGATTTATAGATTTCAGAATCTAAACTTCAAAAATTCATAGTAAATCAACCGTAGCGCCAAATGCAAAGTTTTATATATGAAAAATGATCAGAAAAATCTAATGTATCCATCTGTACTGGTTTCATGCATGTTTAAGCAAGCTAACCTGATGTTTATAGAAGAACTAGATAAAGCACTTATAAGGGCCATGTATGAGTTTGAAACTTGAATCTTTGATTCAAAATGGTTCAAACCCATCTGGTTTTAGTTGCATTAGCCCAACACACTAATATTGCCATGTTCCATTCATGCATCATATTGTTGCATATTGTTTGGTGATGTTTGTGTATCGGTGCGCTCTGCGGCAGGTCCTGCCCCTGAGGAGTGTCGTGATTACCCCAACGAAGAACAATATCAGTGCATCGAACCATCAGGCAAGCAACCAACCATTTGATCATATCGATACAATCCCATGTTCTCGCTCCTGCTCTTTTTTACTGCATTAAGACAACGCGTTTCAAACTGCTGTGTGCTACGGTAGTTGAACCCATTTCCTCTGCATGACCTGTCATTGCCACAGTAACTAGATGAAACCCACTAGCATGTGTTGGAGTTGTTTGAGCCATATGTATGTGTTGTTCCTACCTTGCTATGCCTGCTATGCTTAGAGTCGTGTCAGGTCTGGTTCATCTGGGTGATGGGCTAGAGTGAAATGATCATGCCGGTAATGAGAGTGATGTGGTGAACACGATTTGGTAAAGGTATCGATGAAAGGCCATGTAGAAGTACATGGTGGGTTGTTTCATTGAAGCCGTCCTTAAGCACTGAGATCTGTATGTGTGATTTAAGAATCAGCTACTACCATGCATTGGGCCCGAAACCAATGGACCCTCTCGGCTTCTTATTCACCCTAGTCCTCTGTCCAGGAGTTGCAAGTAGTTTCTGGTGTTTGTAGCCTACTGGAGGCCGTGGACAGCGCTGACCGCGGGTTGGGCTGTGATGCGGTAGGTACGTGGCATGGTGTACCGGATACCCGTTAGGTATCTCGGGAACCCTGTACACATCGTTCGGGGCCGTATGTGGAAACCTCGGCCGGACTCCCTGCGGATGGAACCTGGATAGGCGATAAACCTGGACTAGAGACTTAGGTGTTTAGGTAGGTCGTGGCCGACACCCACGTTGGGCTTCCGCTTGAAGGTTGCCGAGTACATGTCGTGTAAATGGCGGTAAGTGGTGAGAGCATGTATGAAGAAGTACACCCCTGCAAGGTTAACATTACCTATTCGAATAGCCGCGTCCGCGGTAAAGGACTACTTGGTTGCCTATACAGTTCATAGACAAGTAAATGGATACTACTAAAAATCTCAACATAAGCGTGAGTGCCGAGGATGGCTCTTCCGTAGGATGACGGAGGTGGATCCTCGGTGGTGTATTGAAATGGTGAGTAGTGGACTCGTGTGCGCAAAACCATTTCAAGTTGGTGTACCGTAGGATAGCTTAGCCAAGAGTCAAAGCTGGCTTGCTGCAATAACTCCACCAACCCTTCTTGATAATGTGCATGTATGTAGGATCTGATGTATGTCTTGCTGAGTACCTTTGTACTCATGTTTCTTTAGTTTACATTTTTCAGAAGACGCTGCAACCCCTTCTGATGGGTTCTTCGTAGACGTTGACATCGATGAGTAGACTGAGGCCCAGGTGGTGACCCTGAGCTTGTGAAGGACCACGTAGTATAGCCAGGCTTCCCAAGCCTCTTTTATTTTACTAGTTGTCTGTACTCAGACAAGTTACTTCCGCTGTTGGCTTGTATGTCTGTATGACTTGAATGTGGGTCGTGTGACCCGTACTTGTGTGTATGCTATGTATGGCTCTCCAAGCCCTTAAATAAAGTACTTGTGTTGTAGAGTCATGTTGTGATGCCTTGTTGTATTTGCACATATCGAGCATATTGTGTGTATGATTGAAATGCTTGGTATGTGTGGGATCTGACTATCTAGTTGTTTATTCTTAGTAGCCTCTCTTACCGGGAAATGTCTCCTAGTGTTTCCACTGAGCCTTGGTAGCTTGCTACTGCTTCGGAACACTTAGGCTGGCCGGCATGTGTCCTTCTTCGTTCCTGTGTCTGTCTCTTCGGGGAAACGTCACGCGATGGATACAGGAGTCCTGTTAGCCCGCTACAGCCCGATTTATGCTAGCCCAGTGCTACAGCCCGGATTCACTTGCTGATGACCGACACGTTCGATGCTGGGTCATGGATGCCTGTCCCTGTAAGTCTGTGCCACTTTGGGTTTACGACTAGCCTTGTCAGCCTGGGATCTTTACCATATGGATGCTAGCGACACAATCATATACGTGTGCCAAAAGGCGCAAACGGTCCTGGGCAAAGGTAAGACGACACCCGTGGGAATACCGTGCGTGAGGCCGCAAAGTGATATGAGGTGTTACATGCTAGATCGATGTGGCATCGAGTCGGGGTCCTAACAGAAGTATCAGCATACACCACAAGAAGAAGCAGGACCACCCTACCTAAAGGACGTCCGTTCAAGAGAAGAACTCCATTTACGAAAAATAAGGGCAAGAAGATTTTGAACAGATAGCTAGCTAAGATCGATTGTATTTAAATTGTAGCCTTCATTTCTCGATTGTATTTCATGGGAACTTTTTGAACTCATGAATGTTTTTAAATTTCATGGACACTCGATCTCGATCCCCCTCCATCTCGATCACTATCCCACCTCGCCAGATCCGGCCCCCCTCGCCGCCGAGCACCACCCACACCATCTCCCCCGCTCCACCGGCCGCCGCCGCCGACCCCCCGCACCCTCCCCCACTCCACCGCCGCCGACGACCCATCGCACCCCCTCCACC
>NC_041387.1:551700045-551724607 GCF_002162155.2 Triticum dicoccoides
ACCCACCGCACCCTCCCCCGCTCCACCGGCCACCGCCGCCGACCCCCGGCCCGCACCCTCGCCCACTCCACCGTCGCCGACGACCCCCGTGTTATTTGAAAAAAATTGATTATATTTTCAAATAACAAATTTGATGATATTTTTTCATATACATAAATATTTTCAAATAAAAAATTTGATGATATTTTTAAAAAACAATATTACTGTTTTTATAAAAAAATATTACTGTTATGATTTAAACAAGTTTGAACATATTTAAACACAAATAAATATCAAACAGTATTTTAAATGCATAAAAACAAAAATTGGGGAGCCTTGGAATCAAACCCAATACCTCCTAGCGTGTGTGCTTCGTGCTGACCAGTCGGGCTAGTGGGTGTGTTCTGATGTAGATAGGGTTAGGTGGAATATAACCTCACCAGTCGGGCTAGTAATTAAAACAAAATTCTAATGGCGCACCAAGGGGAGGTGCGCCATTAGAACCCTCCCCCACTCCACCTACTCCCCTTGTACTGTGGCCTCCCTCCCTCCCTCGCCAGTGGGGCCCACTCGATCGACCCCAACCGTACGCCGCCGCCCCCTTGCTCCGCCCCCTCCGTCCGCCGCAGCCGCCCACGCGCCCCCGCCGCCTCCCTCTCCCTTCCTCCCCCTCAAGCTCCGCCTCCCCCCCGAGCGCCGCCTCCCTCACCTCCCTCCCTAACCCTCGGAGCCGCCGGAGACTTGGAGCCTCGGCGCAGCCCCACGTACACCAGGAGAGGAGGCCCCACGTCCACCAGGAGAGGAGGCCCGCGACCTCCCCGCCCTCTATCCCCGCCTCCCCCAAGCTCGCCGTCTCCGCCCTCTGTCGTCTCCGCTCCGGCCACCACCTCATCGTGGTCAGGTAACCCTCCTCACTCTGCCTCTCTTCTCCTCTCTTCCTCCTCTCCTCCCTCCCGGCCATGCCCTCTTCTTCTCTCTATTGCTAGATTTAGGTCAAATCCCTCTCTAATTTAGGTCAAATTAGGTTCAAAAAATTGCTAATTTTGGTCAGCAACCCATCAGTTCTATGCTGAGAATGCCCTGTAGATGCAATAATATTTTAATCATGATCAAATATAACTGCAACCATAAACAGAACCATTTGCATAATAGGTATGTGTTTCCCTCTTCAGTGAAGGGAATTAAATGGTCTAAACCACTTGGCTAGTGTGGTCAGTAACCCAAGGCCAAGGGTCTTTCATTTTAGGCACGCAAGAGCTTCAATCCAAATGCATTTGCTGTGGACTCCACTCAAAAACCATTACTCAAAGTTCAGCTAGCACTAAAAAGGCTACTCCTAGTAGAAGTGTTAAATTAAACAAAGTATTTCCACTGGAACAACTATGTATGTTTTTGATTTACCTCCATTGTATGAGGCCAAGCAATAGCAAGACGTGTTGTACTCATAGCTGGCTATATAAATATAAGTAACCAGATTACTGATACGATGTATGGATAAACAATATGAAACTTGTTGTAGATTACAGAGTAAACATGTTCTCTTTTCCTTTCATTGATAGTATTTGTTGACATTCTAGGAAAAAAACCACACTTTGATTACCACTAAAGAATGACACTGCAGGAACATTAAAACAAGCATCTCAACAAGTTAAATCTTGGACTGTAGCTACCATCATTGAATAGTCCACAAATTTTCAGTGAGATTGTGCGTGCTCTTTGTTTCATGCAATCTAGTGTCGTACTGCCATCACAAAGTACATGACAAAACTAACAACACAGATGGCTTGTTGAAGTATCATAAGGTTATAGGATGATATTAAACAAAAGAAAACTATAAGCTAGGAATGAGTAGTCCTCTTTGAATCTCTTCAACCCAGCTTCTCTAGATGGTGCTATCCCTCTGAAATGCTTGTTGTATGGTTACGTCATGTTTGTCTAGACTATATGTTATAAGAGCAAGTATAAGAGCAAAAGTTCAGTAGTGTGAATAAATCAGTACTAATTCATTTGCTGATCAAGATGTTTGATTGTTTTCCTCTTGTTGATTGTTTGGTCAAAGCTATCATGTTGTATTCAGGTACACAGAGTTGTATAGGATTGTTCAAAATATAAGGGCTGAGCTCAAGGAGCACAGCAGCAGCTGTCAGTAGTTACACACTTGCACTACATATATGATAGTTGGATGAAATATATTTCCTACTGTATTTGACTAGTGTTTAGGTCAACAGCAATCCATGCTTTTTTAGTTAACAGCAATCCATGATTTTTAGTTAACAGCAACCCATGATTTTTAGTTATAAGCAATCCATGATTTTTAGCTAACAACAATCCATGATTTTTTTTCACAATTATCAGCAGCAATTTTTGTATTAAAATGAATGTACTCCATGCATTTTAAGTTAACAACTGAATTTACTCCTTTATTGGCATTGTCATGATTCAGTTAACACTAAATCAACTTCATTCATTTTCAGGTACAGTACTTTGACGAAGTACCTTCTTCAGAGTGTAGAGGAGAGAAATTGTTCTAATCAACAGCATCACAACACAGTCATTTTGGATCAGCGGAAGAGGAGCATCAGCAGCACGGGCAGAGGAGCAGCAACAGCTAGTTCTTCAGGTACAATGGAAAACAAGCAAGCTTATATCTAAAAAATGAGTTAGCTAGGCTCAGAATTTTGAGTTGGTCCATTTACATAAGTGATAAAGTTTCAAGGTTTCTTTAGAGTATTTATTTGTGTCATTTGGATGTACAGTTTGAGAGCAGCTATCAGTTTAGTTTGTTGTACTATGTTGGACAGAATTTTTTGTTGCCTGCTACTACTTGTTGGTGGGGCATTGCTGCTACTGCTAGTCTGCTACTTGTGCTGGGTGACCTATTAGATCTGTTGGCTGCTGTTGTATGTTGCTACTGCTACTTGTTGGTGGGGCACTGGTGCTCCTGCTAGTCTGCTACTTGTGCTGGATGTGCTACTGCTAGTCTGCTGCTCATGTGTTGTTGTTAGTTACTTCAGTTGTTCGTTGGCTTCTGCTAGTGCTAGGCTGCTGTCACGCCCAATATGCGATACTATCCTAAAGAGACTCGAAGGTCCCACCAAGGATAGAACCGCATATTGAAACGCTTTTGCAAGGTGGATATCAGTACATCAACATTACATAATAGATGGAGATACATACAAAAGGCATACAATGCCACATGAATACAACATCACAATACATAAGAGCATCATCCGACTACGGATGAAACACAAACAGAAACTCAAACGACATCCACCCTGCTAGCCCAGGCTACCGACCTGGAACCTATCCCCTGATCGAAGAAGAAGCAGAAGAAGAACTCCAACACAAGCAAGCATCACTCTCGCATCATGATCATTGCAAAACCTGTACCTGCAACTGTTGTTGTAGTAATCTGTGAGCCACGAGGACTCAGCAATCCCATTACCATGGGTATCAAGACTAGCAAAGCTTAATGGGAAAGGAAGGGGTAAAGTGGTGAGGTTGCAGCAGCGACTAAGCATATATGGTGGCTAACATACGCACATAAGAGCGAGAAGAGAGCAAAGGAACGATCGTGAAGCTAGCAATGATCAAGAAGTGATCCTAAACTCCTACTTACGTCAAACATAACCCAAAAACCGTGTTCACTTCCCGGACTCCGCCGAAAAGAGACCATCACGGCTACACACACGATTGATGCGTTTTAATTCGGATCTGGTGTCAAGTTATCTACAACCGGACATTAACAAATTCCCATCTGCCTATAACCGCAGGCACGGCTTTTGAAAGTTTATACCCTGCAGGGATGTCCCAACTTAGCCCATGATAAGCTCACGCGATCAACGAAGGATATACCTTCTCCCAGGAAGACCTGATCAGTCTCGGAATCCCGGTTTACAAGACATTTCGACAATGGTAAAACAAGACCAGCAAAGCCGCCCGATGTGCCGACAAATCCTGATAGGAGCTGCACATATCTCGTTCGGAGGGCACACCAGATGAGCCAGACGTCGGGTTGGCATAGACCCTGGTTGCCCAGGGGGCGCCGGACATCGCTCAGGTTGGACCAACACTCGAAGAAGCACTGGCCCCGGGGGGGGGGGGTAAAATAAAGATGACCCTCGGGCTCCGGAAATCCAAGGGAAAAAGGGCTAGGTGAGGCAAATGGTAAAACCAAGGTTGGGCCTTGCTGGAGGAGTTTTATTCAAAGCAAACTGTCAAGGGGGTCCGATAAATCACCCAACCGCGTAAGGAACGCAAAATCCGGGAACATAACACCGGTATGACGGAAACTAGGGCGGCAAGAGTGGAAACTAGGGCGGCAAGAGTGGAATAAGGTCGAGTCTTCCACCCTTTACCAAGTATATAGATGCATTAATAATATAAGAGATATTGTGATATCCCAACAAAATCCTGTCCACCATGGGGCAATCTTCAACTTCACCTGCAACTAACAACGCTATAAGAGGGGCTGAGCAAAAGCGGTAACATAGCAAAGCAATGATTTTCTAGGAAGGGTGTCAAAGGTTAGAGGTTCATGGCAATTTGGGAGGCTTGATGAGCAAAAGATAGGTAGCGCAGCAAAGCGATAGAATGAAGAAACTAGCATAGCAATGATAGTAGTGAGATCCAGGGTAGCGGTCATCTTGCCTGAAATCCCGCAAGGAAGAAGAACGAGTCCATGAAGAAGACGAACGGGAGTAGTCGAACGAATCCTCACAATCGCAACATTACCGGAACTAAGAAGCAACACCGGAAAGAAACAAACAACATGATAAATGCACAAGCATAAACATGGCATGACGCACAATTCAAGTATGATTCATGTCCGGTTTAAATAGCATGGCATGGAATGGCAAAATGCAACAAGCAATACTACAAGTTAAGTGGAGCTTCATATGCAACGAGTTGCATATTGGCGAAACTTCACAACATTTATTTAGTTCGATCTTGTTTAGGCTACCCAATAATATTAAATGTTGTTAAACATGGCAAGGGGTGAAGCATAAGTAAACTAACTATTTAGGCAAGTTTAAATGAGGCCGGAACAACAAACAACAATTCCAGAAAATCCTCATGTCCATATTTTAGTTTTGGTACTGTTCTGCCCTAAATCATATTTTAGAGTTGTTAGACATGCAAAACAATGCCACCGTGTTAAACTAGGCATTTTCCACTCCATTTACATATAAAGTTTATTTAAAACGGAGCTACGGTTATTTAGTTATGAAATAAATCATTTTAACATGGCAATTTGAGCAAATTTAAACAAACAACATTTTTAAAAATTTTAACATGGATGAAAGTGGCATAATGTGAAACTAGATGAAATTCTAAGCATTTTACATATATAAACCATTTTAATCCGATGCACGGTTTATTAGTTATTATATGCATGAACATGGAGGGGTTTTCTGTAAATCAGTAAATCCTGGATAATTGCTAAAATCGCAGAACGGGAAAAAAATACTACTCGGGCTGAAACTAGTGGCCCAATAACGAAAAAAAGGGGAGGGCGCTGGAGGTGGCCTCACCATGGGCCTTGGCCTGGTCGGTGGAGAGGCCTCGCAGGCCTGCTGGCTTGGGGTTGGGCCTCGTGCGATGGAGGGGAGCCGCTGGGCCGAAGCAGAGGTGGCCCAGGCGCGGGCACAGGGGGCGTCGTGCTCGCGGGATCTGGGCCTCGCTGGATCGAACGAGGAGACGCAGGGCCACGGTCAATGGGACGATGAGCGAGCTGCTCTCGTTGCAGGGGAAGCAGAGCGCGGCTGGGACTTGGCTGCGGCAAGCGACGGGGACGGCGGGGACGGAGAGGGGCGGTGAACTTCCGGATCTGGCCTGAGATGGCAAGGACGAAGGCGATAAGGGGAACTCAGGGAGGCGACGGAGACAAGCGAATCCGGGCGCTCGAGGGGCTTGAACGACGGCGGCGGGATTCCTGTGATCCACATGAGAGAGAGACCATGAGAGATGAAGAAACGTGAACGGAAGAAAGGAGAGGGCACGACGGGGCTTGCCTGCTGGCTTGCTCCGGCATGGTGGCGAGGACATGGTGGCGGGGTCGAGGAGGAGGCATCGGGCGCGGAACGCGGGCGGTTGCTCGCTGTCCTTGGCGCGGGCGAGCAGAGGGACTCGTCGTCGAGGGATGAAGTGGCTGGACGGGTCCGAGGCTCTTCGGCGCGGATCGGCCGGGAACCACGCCGGCGCAACGAGCGGGAGCTACGGGAGGCCATCCATGGCGACGCTGCAAAGACAACAGAGAGAGAGAGCGGCGTGAGAGAGAGAAAACAGAAGCAGGAGGGGAAAAGGGAGAAGGGCTGTCGAGCACTGGCCTGGGGCTAGTGGTCAGTGGCAACGCAGCTGGTCGCGAGGACAGGCGAGGGGTTCATGCGCTGGTTGGATGGCTGCGTAGATCGAGGGAGGAGGCTGCGGGTTGGAGGAAGGAAACTAGGCTGATTGGGGATGGATCCCGAGGGGAATTTGGGAGGATCCCGAGGTGGGGTTTGAGTGTGGCGGCGGTGAGGAGGAAGGATGGGGTAGGTCTCCTTGATTTTAGGGTTGTCCCGCTTATATACGTGGGTGGATTAGGTTAGGGGATATTTGGTCCCTCCAATATTAATCGGACGGTCCAAAATACTAGGTTAGGAAATCCAAATAAAAAAACGGAGATGTTTTAGGGATGTTGGGGGATGATACGAATCCAACGGAGATGACTGAGCGGGTCTGGTTCGGGGTAGGTTTCGGACACTCGCAAGAGGGGGTTGATGGTTGGCAAGAGAGATTAGGTGGTCACGGTCAAGAGGGTAGTGAAAACCTGATTGGTCTCGGAATGGTCAACGAAATCAAGGGGGGACGCGGCAACTAAGAACGGGTACGGGTTTTATGAAAACATATGGATGCGATGCACATGATGCTATGAGATGAGATGCATGACATGAACAAAATGCAAAACAAAAGACAAAAACCCAACCACGAAGGAATTATCAAAACACATCTCCGGAAAAGGCAAGAGTTGGAGTTACGAATATGGAAAGTTGTATCCGGGGCGTTACAACACTCCACCACTATGAGAGAATCTCGTCCCGAGATCTAGGATGGCACCGGAGGGAAAAGAAAGAGTAAGAGAAGAGGTAAAGCTAAGTTGCTTCTTTGACAAAAGAGTGAAACCAAAGAACCTTGAGAGGTTGAACAAACTAAAGGAAGAATACACCGGAGATGAATGTAGTTGAAAACACTCCGTTAGAAGAGAGGAACAAGGAACATTACGAGAACTTGAAGGTGGCAACGACATGAATCAAGAGTTTAATGGACAAGAAGGAATTGAAACCACTCTGGTTGAAACGAGATAAGAATGAATAATAATGATATAATTTGGACAGCACTCCGACTGTAAATGGAAGGAATTGAACATGAACTTAACAAGATGAGAGGATACTTGAGGAGATCAACAACACACTACCTCCGGAACTATTGAAAGAATGGCACAAGGGGTAAGAGAGATTTCAGATAGCTCTCCGGTTGAGGAAGGAGGCAAAACTTGATAAGACGAGAGAACTCGAATGAAAACACGACACACCGGTTAAATGGATAAGCATGAAAAGAACATGATCTTGACAAAACAAGATGATGAGTTAAAAGAGCAACATCACAATGTCTCCGGGGGAAAGAATAGAAGATAGATCATTGGAATAACAGAATGGAGTAGAAAATGCCAACTTCTGCCACAAATGAGCTTGGAAAGCACCCTTCCAAGAAGGTTATAATAGAGTTGTTGGAAAACCAACAACGAAAAGAAAAAGTTGTAGTGGGCTTATGGAAAACATCTCAAGACTATGAGGTGACAACCGGCCACTAACAAAAACAATTGATTGGTTGAGATCAATGAAGATAAGAGAAACTTCTTTCACCAAGAGGATAACTGGAGAACTTGGGTCATTGATAAGCACCACAATTAGCAACATTCCTTAGGGAAGGCTTTATGTGTAACCTAAACGAAGATAACTCCAAGGAAGAAAATGATGGGTTTAAAATACCTCATTCTTGACAACATGTGAATCGAGAAACATGAATGGAAATTGTCAAGAGTGACATAACACCACCTCAAAAGATAAGGTAGAAAGAATTGCACTTTGGAATGCAAGATGAAGAATACTTGAGCTCCTCAAAACAAAACATGTGTTGAGCACCATGTTTATTTTAGAGTGTAGCTTGGCGGGTCATAACTTCAAGAGAAATCTTGAATAACAATTGAAGAATGAAAAGAATCCTTAACGAACCATCATGTAGAGCCTCCATGAAGAACTCCAGTAATAAAAGGATGATAGAAAAGAAAAAGAAGTTGGAAACACAAGGTGAATCCTTGCAATGATTTAGATGGAGCTTCGCGACGATATAACCGAGAAAACTTGGAACTCCGAAAAAGGAAAAGATGAAACACTAGAACCGAGAATTACTTCATCATGAACAATCTCCAGAAGAAAAGAATTGAATCACCTCAAGGAAATAAGAATAAGATTTATTGTATGCTTATCCTTCATCAAATTAAATTGATGACAAGCAATGGATTTGGCATACTACTTATTCTCGTAGAAAGGATGGATTAAGAGAGATATGGCGCAAACTTGAGAAGGTATAGATGGAACCACCGGTGGGATTGGAAACAACAAATGAATTGATATGATAACAAAGGAAGTGAAATCTTGAACGAATCTCCGTAAAAACTGAAAATGAACATAGCAAAGACACAATTCACCGGGAAGAATTGGAAAACAAATGAAGATACTTGAGGGGATTTAGCTACCTGAGAACGAAGAGATCATGAACTGATTAGATGATATTAGAACGATTCACCGGTAAGATTTGGAGAATGATAGCTACACGCTGAGAATGAAAAATTATGACATGATGGCCTTCGGAGGAAAAAAAAATGGAAACAACTCATGAAATGCTCCGGATGGTAAGAAAAGAATTCTCACAATCAAAAACAATTATGAGAGGATGGCATGAAGCTAGAACCATGAATCTTTGGAAAACTGGTAAGGATTTAAGAGGAACTCTTCTTCGGTCTTCACAATTCGAGAATGACGACGAGAAACACCACCATGAGTTGTTGAGACACTACAGAATGAAAATTAGAAAGGTTGAACCAACGACGAAAGAATTTGAAAGATCTTGGAGAAAGAAATTTGACTGATGATAATTCATTCTTATGTCAAACTCTGAAAAGAATTTGGAATAGCTCCGGTATAATTAGAAGAGTCAGGTAAGATCCTGGGAAAAGACCTGTGGGTTAGGGCCCACTCAAAAGAAACACCGTTGAACGATTGCTTGAAATAGAGATTGCACCAGTAGAATTAAATAGCTTGAATGAGATAACAATATCCAAATAGCTTGAACGGGTTAAGGATGGAAACACAAATCTTCTGAGATATCTTCAACACTCTGGAACAAATGAATAGCAAGAGGTGAGTGATTGAGAGGTGCACCGGCATGAGAAAGCACTAGAAACGAGGAAAGGAATATGATGAATATCGAAAGCTTGAATTGGATCCACCGGAGAAGAAACAACAATGAAGAATGATGAACTTGAAACTGTTGAGCATCTTCATGGGAAATCACCGGATAAGAACATTGAAAGAAAAGAATGAAGAGACTTCACATGAATAAATGGATACTTGATTAAATATATGAGTCTTTAAAGAAAAGGGTGGGAGGGTGGGAAAACAAAGGCAACTTGGGGCAGATGGAATGGATACTGTTGAAGAAAACTTAGAATTGATCTTGCGGATGTTGAAAATGATAGGATCCACTTGAAGAGAAGCACACCGGTTGGAAAAGAGTTGAAATGACAACCTCAGAGATCAAGAAGGATTAGCACTCCCATAGAAATATGAGAACACCGCTTGAAAGGTATGAAATCAACACTTGACATTGAAGCAACTCGAATACCACAACTCAAAACAAAACAAAGGATTTGGCTTGCAGAATAAGCCGGAACAAATACATATGATAGAGATTTACCCAATCCCATATCATGCATCTGTCGAAAAGATATTCTAGGAGCTACCTGAATTCCCACCTATAAACTCCCGAAACTTTCTGGTTATGCAATCTGGTGTTGGGGATACAGGGGAAGCAATATATCTCACCCAAACTAACAATACCTACATCCAGCTGTATCCATCCATCAACACATAACCAAGAAACTCCGGAAATCATGTACCTCAACCTTCGAAAAGCATCTGTTATACGAGTTATGGCAATACTCCCGAACTCCTGCCCCAGTACTGGGTGGCGTCGAGGTTATCTCACCAACAACTGCATAAAAGAGATTTTCGATGTCGGCAAAACTCAGGTATTCCAGAACTGCAACGATAAAATTGTGACGACAACACCTCGGAGCTCAACTCCCCGGGTCAATGCCACATAATAGACAGGAGGCACCAAGAACAATGTTCTCGTCACAAAACCATCGGAACAATTCCAAGATACCCGCGTGATCCTAAAAAAAATTAGTGAAATTTGAGGAGAGGAAAGTCAAAACATCTACGCCAGGAGACCTCACCAGAGCGACGAAGGGAGCTGAGGAGTAAAAAGAAGCCTACTCTCTGATATATATAATCCTAAGACTCAAAATAGTTTTCTTCTAGACTCAACAACGGCCAACAATCAAGGGGGCTCCTATGGTCAGTCGAGGCTCTGATTACCAACTTGTCACGCCCAATATGCGATACTATCCTAAAGAGACTCGAAGGTCCCACCAAGGATAGAACCGCATATTGAAACACTTTTGCACGGTGGATATCATTACATCAACATTACATAATAGATGGGGTACAGACAAAAGGCATACAATGCCACATGAATACAACATCACAATACATAAGAGCATCATCCGACTAAGGATGAAACACAAACAGAAACTCAAACGACATCCACCCTGCTAGCCCAGGCTACCGACCTGGAACCTATCCCCTGATCGAAGAAGAAACAGAAGAAGAACTCCAACACAAGCAAGCATCGCTCTCGCGCCATGATCATCGCAAAACCTGTACCTGCAACTGTTGTTGTAGTAATCTGTGAGCCACGAGGACTCAGCAATCCCATTACCATGGGTATCAAGACTAATAAAGCTTAATGGGAAAGGAAGGGGTAAAGTGGTGAGGTTGCAGCAGCGACTAAGCATATATGGTGGCTAACATACGCAAATAAGAGCGAGAAGAGAGCAAAGGAACGGTCGTGAAGCTAGCAATGATCAAGAAGTGATCCTGAACTCCTACTTACGTCAAACATAACCCAAAAACCGTGTTCACTTCCCGGACTCTGCCGAAAAGAGACCATCACGGCTACACACACGGTTGATGCGTTTTAATTTGGATCTGGTATCAAGTTATCTACAACCGTACATTAACAAATTCCCATCTGCCTATAACCGCAGGCACGGCTTTCGAAAGTTTATACCCTGCAGGGGTGTCCCAACTTAGCCCATGATAAGCTCTCGCAATCAACGAAGGATATACCTTCTCCCAGGAAGACCCGATCAGTCTCGGAATCCCGGTTTACAAGACATTTTGACAATGGTAAAGCAAGACCAGCAAAGCCGCCCGATGTGCCGACAAATCCTAATAGGAGTTGCACATATCTCATTCTCAGGGCACACTAGATGAGCCAGATGTCGGGTTGGCATAGACCCTGGTTGCCCAGGGGGCGCCAGACATCGCTTAGGTTGGACCAACACTTGCGGGAGCACTGGCCCGGGGGGTAAAATAAAGATGACCCTCGGGCTCCGGAAATCCAAGGGAAAAAGGGCTAGGTGAGGCAAATGGTAAAACCAAGGTTGGGCCTTGCTGGAGGAGTTTTATTCAAAGCAAACTGTCAAGGGGGTCCCATAAATCACCCAACCGCGTAAGGAACGCAAAATCCGGGAACATAACACCGGTATGACAAAAACTAGGGCGGCAAGAGTGGAACAAAACACCAGGCATAAGGCCGAGTCTTCCACCCTTTACCAAGTATATAGATGCATTAATAATATAAGAGATATTGTGATATCCCAACATAATCCTTTCCACCATGGGGCAATCTTCAACTTCACCTGCAACTAACAACGCTATAAGAGGGGCTGAGCAAAAGCGGTAACATAGCCAAGCAACGGTTTGCTAGGAAGGGTGTCAAAGGTTAGAGGTTCATGGAAATTTGGGAGGCTTGATGAGCAAAAGATAGGTAGCGCAGCAAAGCGATAGAACAAAGCAACTAGCATAGCAATGATAGTAGTGAGATCCAGGGTAGCGGTCATCTTGCCTGAAATCCCGCAAGGAAGAAGAACGAGTCCATGAAGAAGACGAACGGGAGTAGTCGAACGAATCCTCACAATCGCAACATTACCGGAACTAAGAAGCAACACCTGAAAGAAACAAACAACATGATAAATGCACAACCATAAACATTCCATGATGGACAATTCAAGTATGATTCATGTCCGGTTTAAATAGCATGGCACGGAATGGCAAAATGCAACAAGCAATACTACAAGTTAAGTGGAGCTCCATATGCAACGAGTTGCATATTGGCAAAACTTCACAACATTTATTTAGTTCGATCTTGTTTAGGCTACCCAATAATATTAAATGTTGTTAAACATGGCAAGGGGTGAAGCATAAGTAAACTAACTATTTAGGCAAGTTTGAATGAGGCCGGAACAACAAACAACAATTCCGGAAAATACTCATGTCCATATTTTAGTTTTGGTACTATTCTGCCCTAAACCATATTTTAGAGTTGTTAGACATGCAAAACAATGCCACCATGTTAAACTAGGCATTTTCCACTCCATTTACATATAAAGTTTTTTTGAAACGGAGCTACGGTTATTTAGTTATGAAATAAATCATTTTAACATGGCAATTTGAGCAAATTTAAACAAACAACATTATAAACATTTTTAACATGGATGAAAGTGGCATAATGTGAAACTAGATGAAATTCTAAGCATTTTACATATATAAACCATTTTAATCCGATGCACGATTTATTAGTTATTATATGCATGAACATGGAGGGGTTTTCTGTAAATCAGTAAATCCTGGATAATTGCTAAAATCGCAGAACGGGGAAAGAATACTACTCGGGCTGAAACTAGTGGCCCAACAATGAAAAAAAAGGGAGGGCGCTGGAGGTGGCCTCACCATGGGCCTTGGCCCGGTCGGTGGAGAGGCCTCGCAGGGCTGCTGGCTTGGGGTTGGGCCTTGCGCGATGGAGGGGAGCCACTGGGCCGAAGCAGAGGTGGCCCAGGCGCGGGCACTTGGGGCGTCGTGCTCGCGGGATCTGGGCCTCGCTGGATCGAACGAGGAGGCGCGGGGCCGCGGTTAACGGGACGATGAGCGAGCTCCTCTCGTTGCAGGGGAAGCAGAGCGTGGCTGGGACTTGGCTGCGGCAAGCGACGGGGACGACGGGGACGGAGAGGGGCGGCGAACCTCCGGATCTGGCCTGAGATGGCAAGGACGAAGACGATAAGGGGAACTCAGGGAGGCGACAGAGACAAGCGAGTCCGGGCGCTCGAGGGGCTTGAACGACGGCGGCGGGATTCCTGTGATCCACATGAGAGAGAGACCATGAGAGATGAAGAAACATGAACGGAAGAAAGGAGAGGGCGCGAGGGGGCTTGCCTGCTGGCTTGCTCCGGCGTGGTGGCGAGGACGTGGTGGCGGGGTCGAGGAGGAGGCATCGGGCGCAGAACGCGGGCGGCTGCTCGCTGGCCTTGGCGCGGGCGAGTAGAGGGACTCGGCGTCGAGGGATGAAGTGACTGGACGGGTCCGAGGCTCTTCGGCGCGGATCGGCCGGGAACCACGCCGGCGCAACGAGCGGGAGCTACGGGAGGCCATCCATGGCGGCGCTACGAAGACAACAGAGAGAGAGAGCAGCGTGAGAGAGAGAAAACTGAAGTAGGAGGGGAAAAGGCAGCAGGGCTGTCGAGCACGGGCCTGGGGCTGGTGGCCGGCGGCGACGCAGCTGGTCGCGAGGACAGGCGCGGGGTTCGGGCGTTGGTTGGATGGCTGCGTATATCGAGGGAGGAGGCTGCGGGTTGGAGGAAGGAAACTAGGCTGATTGGGGATGGATCCCGAGGGGAATTTGGGAGGATCCCGAGGTGGGGTTTGAGTGTGGCGGCGGTGAGGAGGAAGGATGGGGTAGGTCTCCTTGATTTTAGGGTTGTCCCGCTTATATACGTGGGTGGATTAGGTTAGGGGATATTTGGTCCCTCCAATATTAATCGGACGGTCCAAAATACTAGGTTGGGAAATCCAAATAAGAAAATGGAGATGTTTTAGGGATGTTGGGGGATGATACGAATCCAACGGAGATGATTGAGTGGGTCAGGTTCGGGGTAGGTTTCGGACACGCGCAAGAGGGGGTCGATGGTTGGCAAGAGAGGTTAGGTGGTCACGGTCAAGAGGGTAGTGAAAACCCGATTGGTCTCGGAACGGTCAACGAAAGCAAGGGGGGACGCGGCAACTAAGAACGGGTACGGGTTTTATGAAAACATATGGATGCGATGCACATGATGCTATGAGATGAGATGCATGACATGAACAAAATGCAAAACAAAAGACAAAAACCCAACCACGAAGGAATTATCAAAACACATCTCCTGAAAAGGCAAGAGTTGGAGTTACGAATATGGAAAGTTGTATCCGGGGCGTTACAGCTGCTAGTAGTTCTGTAGTGTAGTTGCAGCTGCTCTATTGTGTCATATACAGATATGCTCATGTAGTCATGTGTTCTGTAGATTTATTGGATCTGTGGACTGTGGCCAAGCATTTTGATTCTAACTGAACATTTTCAAGCTACTGGTTCCTGGTGCTGTTTTTCTTGCAGCTGGTCATGCTCTACTACTGCTGGTTGCTCATATACAGGTGCGGTGGTGCTGTGTACTGTGTTTCTTTGTGCTATGCTGCACTGTTGCTTGCTGCTATACATAGTGTGTTGTTTTGTGCTCTGCTACTGCTAGTTAGTTGTGTTGTGCTGCTGACCTGCTGTTTACTTAGTACTTACTTGTGATGTGCTGCTATAACTATTTAGCAAGTGTTTAAAGCTTTAATTCATTAATTGTGCTGGTGATGTGCTGCTGCTAGTTGTGTTGTCAGTAGTCACTGGACTACTTGTGATATTATCTACCTATTGCATTGCTTGTTTGCTACTCTGCTTTGCTTGCTTATTTAGTTTGGAGAAGCAAGGAATGGGGAGAAAGCTGCTATTGATGATTTTTTGTTGGGTGACCTATTAGATTTGGAATGGAAGCTCACATAAGTTGAGCTGATTTTTTTCCATATGGTATGTGGCCTTTTCATCCATATGAAAGTAGAGGCACATTGTGGTGCTAGTTTGCTTGGTTTTGTCTCCGACCATTCTGTCGTGATGAATTTGCAGGTACCCCGAGAGGACCTTGAGTTTGCCGGAATGTCGATTAACTTCCGTTCCGGCAAATTCGGGTACTCCATATGTCCTATTTTCCAGCAAAGGTCATGCTGAAATTTTCCGTGAATTTTAGCATGACTTTGCTAAAAATAGGACATATGGGGTATTTGAGACTAATGCATGGGCCAGGGTATCTTAGTACTTAGTTAAGTAGGATCAACTGCCCCTTTATTCTTGCTGCATTAAACCATAGGTGGCAATAGAGCCATGTGATTAGGCCCAACTTAGAATTCTCCTTAGCATCGATAAACCCTAGATGATAAACCCAACATAGGTGGAAATAGAGCCAAGTGATCAGTGCCAAGTGATTAGGCCCAACCTAGGATGCCTCAGCGTCGACAAACCCTAAATGATGAAACCTTGGCTTCTATAGGGTGCCTCGGTGTCGATGAGAACCTAAATGATGTACGCTTAGGCTTTTAGGGTGCCTCGGCGTCGACAAACCCTAAATGATAAAAGCTTAGCTTTTAGGATGCCTCGGTGTTGACAAACCCTAAATGATGAGACCATGATCTTATTCCTTGACAATAACCAACTTTTTGACCAAACTTTTTTCCTATTTAGAGCGAAACATGGCCAACAATGATGAGGCTGGCGGTTTGGGCGGCAAGCAATTCAGGGAGCTGTCCCAGGAGATGGAACAACCTCACCGCTATGAGGACGCCGCGAAAGACACCGATCCTGACTACACAACCCCTAGTGGCGTCGGGGATGACACCACTAATGGTGCCGCCGAGGATGCCACCACTGATGATGGCAGCGCACACACAGATGGCAGCCAACCGAAGAAGCAACGGAAGGACCGGCACCCGAACGCGCTCCGCACCATCAAGGAGGAATTTACTCAAGTGGACTCCGACGGGCATCCAACGGAGCCCAAACATATAGTCAAGGGGTACTCGGTTCATCTCGGGTGCATTCTCCGGAGCACCGTCTCGATCAACACTGAGAACCTTAGGCATAAGGACCGAGGGAATTTGCACAACCTCCTCTTCACGAAGCTGCACGAATGATACAAGTTCCCCGCTGAATTTGAAAACACACGCCTCTCAGGGAATAAAGTGAACAGTGCCGCCCTCACGAGGATGAGCACGGCCATGTCTACTTGGAGAAGCGCAGTGAAGAGAATGATTGAGAAAGGTGATAGTTATGAGAAGATCAAGGCGAATAATCCTTCGATCAATGAAGATGACTACAAGGAGTTCAAGATCAAGTGCGAGAGTAGTGTAACCTCCGAATCAAGTCAGTGGGGGGAAGAAATGCGGGAGTTGAACTTAGGGGAACACAAACTCGGTCCCGACGGTTACATAGTGGCGGAGCCTATATGGGACAAGGAGGACGCGGAGCGTGCCGAGCAAGGCCTACCGCCCCGCTTCGAGAAATAAAGCAGTGACAAGCAGACCAGGAACTTTGTCAGGGCCCGGTACAAGGAGGACCCGATAACTAGGGAGCTTACCACGGATCCGAAGACCAGGGCGCTTGAACTTGTTCTGGCGAAGGAGACTGAAAGCAGTAGCGTGGGGTCGTCTCAGAGCACCCCTGCTTGGGACAACACTCTAAATAGGGCGTTGAACGTAATGAAAAACAAGGATAAGCTCAGCAAGCCGTCGTTAGCTGGTCGTGTGGCCGGCAAAGGCTTGTCCACAAAATGGTCGTCATACTATACCGCTGGTGGGCGAAAGGAGAAAAAGACCAGCTCGGAAAGCCAGTCACGCGAGGTTGAAGAACTCAAGGCACAAGTGGCACGGATTCCGGAGATTATCCAAGAGCAAGTGCAAAAACAGCTGGGAACGAGGCTCATCGGCATTATGCCTACCTTGATTCATGGGCTGACGAAGTGGATTGCGGGTGGCCAACAGGGGCCGCCCTCGATTCCCAGCTTCATGGCCAGCAACTCGCATAACACGCAGACGGCGCCATTGTTGTCTCCGGCGGCGCCATTGGTGTCATCGGTGGCGGTGGTATTGGTTTCTCCGGCGCAGGCACGGGCATTGGAGCTTAATCCACCCGGGTGTACGCCGGCCGGCACCTCGCCAGCAAGCGGCCCCTCCGTCAGTTGCACGCCCGCCGTTGGCGGTGCCTCGACATTAGCCGAGCTCGACGCCATCATCACGGTAACTAATTAAGCCTCTCGGCCGAGGACAGCATCTCCTTTTGCCTTTGACTGGGCATCCTTGATGCCCTACATGTTTTCGCAGGGCGCCGCCGACGTTCCATGCACTCTCCTGCACTTCGTGAACGACGAGTTGGTCGATGTCGCCAAGGGAAAAATCGTTCAACCGGGCAACCCCATGTTCCACGGTAAACCGATGCCACCCGCCGTGTATAGGGTTCGACTGGTTCGGGTGCTGCCAGGCTGCGATGAGTTGTTACCTCTGATTCGACCCGCCGGGGCCGACGAAGAAGATCTGATGACCCTCAGCGCCTGCCTAAGCTGGCCCCTGCTTTGGCCGAAGAGCCAGATTCGTTTGGGGGTGGGGGACACCACCCCACAGACAAGACCGCCAGTCGTGCCAACGCCGCGCCATCGCAAGAACGCCGCAACGCTACCGGACATGCCGGACATCCCTATGGCATAGGATCCGGACATGCATATGGCACTGGATCCGGACGATGACGACAACGACGACAGTACATTTACCAACATCGATAAGTACTTTGCCGAACATGGGTACGGTGACGAGTTCGGTGGGCCTCATTCTCAAGAACCCAACCAAGACAACCGCGATCTAGCTGGTACGGCGGAGAAATCCAATTGCAACAGGCGTCGTCTGGTGTTCAGTTCTCAGGAGACGCCTCCAGCTCCCGCCTTCACCGAGCCTCAGATAGCTGAGGTGCGAAATATTATCAGCCCCAGCACGCTCAAGAAGGCGGTCTATGAGCAGAACTCGGTCCCATAACAGCAGATCAACAAGAAGGGATGGAAACAAAAGACTGCCAAGGGCGCCGGTGCGAGCCAGCCGGCACCGAGTACGATCCATGCTCAGGACGGGCCACTTTCACCTCAGGATATCTCGGGGAGGGTGCATGTGGCGGGTAGGGCAATGCTACCGACAAATATGCTCAATGCTGCAACCGGTGCTATGCGGAGTCTGCATGACAGCGTTCTTTCTTTGGAGAAGATGCGTCTCTCCCAGAATGAGGTGGCATACCCGGTTTTTGTGGCCAAGGTGCCAGAGCAAGGGCTTTGTGGATGGCGCCATCAGGGGTACGATCGTCCTACGATTTGATGACATCTTTGCTAAGTTTAAGCTTCATCCGCTGCACTACACCTTCGTTCGGCTGTTTTCGCTGAGTATGGAGATGCGGATCATTCGAGACAAGACCCCGAACATCGTGATAGTCGACCCCTTCTACATGCGTGCCAAGATCTTGGGCAGCGTTTGGGACCGGCAAGTCGTGAGTTCACACCTCGAAGGCGTCATTCTGGCAAACCCAGATAAGGATAACTTCCTCGTCCCTTACTTTCCCGAGTAAGTCATCCCCTCACCGCCCCGTAACATATGATTTCTTAGATTTCGATCTTTTTTTTCTAACATTCTGTGTTCTGTGGAGTGACACACATTGCACACTCATCCTCTTAAGCCCGAAATATTCCACGGCCACGTATTTCGACCCGGACCGTGACTCCAAGATAGACTACACAAATATCAAGAAAGTTCTTGATGATGCTCTCCCCGGCTACGTCACATCTGGAGGCACCTTTAAGAGGCCAGTTCGTAGGTACGGCAGACACGTGTTCACCCACAATACGATGTTCCCCTGTGCCAACCAGCCGCCTGGCGGTCAGAAGGATGCCTACTACGCCCTCCATCACATGAGGGCGATCGTACGGGACCATAATCACCTTCTGCTACCAAATAATGTCAAAGATTGGGCCGCAAGCTTGGCAGCAATCCAGGACGTGGACCTCCGACAAGAATTCTTTCGCATCCAGTCAGAGTTTGCAGAAATCATCCATCAAGATGTCCTTCATACCTCGGGGCAGTTCTACCTCAGAGAGCAACCGTCCAACAGTGAGATAGACACAACACTTCAACTGCAGGCTCACAACGCCCGCGACTTCATGACCATCACGAAAGACGGCGGCTTCATCCACGCTCTGGTCCCATGAGTCGAGTCGAAAGTAGTGATGCTATTTGTAGTTCTGAAACATCCATTAGCTCATGTTGTAATTAAACTTTAATGAACTTGTATGTCTCTTTGGTTTGGACAATCGTTCAACTTAGATGTAATCGATGCTATTTATTAGTAGGACCATGAATCGTGTTATTAATGTCTTGCTTTTCTCTTTCGATCCTTTTGTTGCATACTTATATATTGCTTATATATTGTCTGTTGTTTGGCTTGTGCATAGAGATGCCGTCGTATGTTGTGTACAAGGGTTAGGTTCCCGGAGTCTACGATGACTGGGAGGAGTGTCGGAGACAGGTTCACCGTTTCAGTGATAACAGTTACAAAGGTACACCACTAGGGCGGAGGCGGAATCTAGATATGCCCGCTATCTAGCAGGAGAGAGGAGGGAGCGTTGGAGGAACCGGGTGAAGACCAGTTTCATCGTGATGATGTTCATCGTGATGACCGCAGCTCTCTTCTAAGTGATGGTAGTTTAGATGATCGACATCGACTTGTAATGTGAAGACAAACTTGCTACTCGCGGTCTCGAGACTTGTAATGTTCTATCTTTGTTCGGTCTTTTGAATTCGGAGACCAATATGATGAATTATATTCGGAGACTAATCTTCTATTGTATTCGATGAATCTGCTGTTGCTCTGTGGTGTTGTCTAAATTCTGTTCAATAATATATTTTGTAACCTGTGAAAATATCAGAAAAGAAAAAAAATCCCTAATATTCATACTAGTGGCGCACCACACAAGACACTAACGGCACACTGTGATAATCACACTAATGGCACATCACCCACTGGTGCACCATTAGTAAGCCAAAGAACATGGGTACATATGGCCCACTCGGAGGCATTGTAATGGTGCACTGTGGGCTATACTAATGGCGCACTGCTTGGTGCGCCATTAGAACACCAGATACTAATGGCGCACCAGTGGTGCACCATTAGAATTTAATTCTAATGGTGTGATGCTAGTGGTACACCAGTAGTGCGCCATTAGTAGGCAAAACTGGTGCGCCACTAGCATGCCTTTTCCTAGTAGTGTGTCACGCCCAATATGCGGCCCTATCCAAAAGGAACTCGAAGGTCCCACCAAGGATAGACCCGCATATTGAAACACTTTTGCAAGGTGGATATCATTACATCAACATTACATAATAGATGGGGATACATACATAAGGCATACAATGCCACATGAATACAACATCACAATACATCAGAGCATCATCCGTCTACGAATGAAACACAAACAGAAACTCAAACGACATCCACCCTGCTAGCCCAGGCTGCCGACCTGGAACCTATCCCCTGATCAAAGAAGAATCAGAAGAAGAACTCCAAGACAAGCAAACATCGCTCTCGCGTCATGATCATCGCACAACATGTACCTGCAACTGTTGTTGTAGTAATCTGTGAGCCACGAGGACTCAGCAATCCCATTACCATGGGTATCAAGACTAGCAAAGCTTAAAGGGAAAGGAAGGGGTAAAGTGGTGAGGCTGCAGCAGCGACTAAGCATATATGGTGGCTAACATACGCAAAGAAGAGCGAGAAGAGAGCAAGAAGAACGGTCGCGAAACTAGCAATGATCAAGAAGTGATCCTGAACTCCTACTTACGTCAAACATAACCCAAAAGCCGTGTTCACTTCCCGGACTCCGCCGAAAAGAGACCATCACGGCTACACACGCGGTTGATGCGTTTTAATTCGGATCTGGTGTCAAGTTATCTACAACCGGACATTAACAAATTCCCATCTGCCGATAACCGCAGGCACGGCTTTCGAAAGATTATACTCTGCAGGGGTGTCCCAACTTAGCCCATGAGAAGCTCTCGCGATCAATGAAGGAATAGACCTTCTCCCAGGAAGACCCGATCAGACTCGGAATCCCGGTTTACAAGACATTTCGACAATGGTAAAACAAGACCAGCAAAGCCGCCCGATGCGCCAACAAATCCCGATAGGAGCTGCACATATCTTGTTCTCAGGGCAACACCGGATGAGACTAGCTACGAGTAAAACCAACCCTCAAGTTGCCCCGAGGTGGCCCCGCAGGCAGCTCAGTTCGGACCAACACTTAGACAAGCACTGGCCCGGGGGGGGCTAAAATAAAGATGACCCTCGGGTTGGCCGACCCAAGGGAAAGGATAGGTGGTGGTGAGGCAAATGGTAAAACCAAGGTTGGGCCTTGCTGGAGGAGTTTTATTCAAAGCGAACTGTCAAGGGGGTCCCATAAATCACCCGACCGCGTAAGGAACGCAAAATCCGGGAACATAACACCGGTATGACGGAAACTAGGGCGGCAAGAGTGGAACAAAACACTAGGAAAAAGGCCGAGTCTTCCACCTTTTACCAAGTATATAGATGCATTAATAATATAAGAGATATTGTGATATCCCAACCAAAATCCTGTCCACCATGGAGCAATCTTCAACTTCACCTGCAACTAGCAACGCTATAAGAGGGGCTGAGCAAAAGCGGTAACATAGCCAAACAACGATTTGCATAGGAAAGGTGTCAAAGGTTAGAGGTTCCTGGCAATATGGGAGGCTTGATGAGCAACAGATAGGTAACGCAGCATAGCGATAGAACGAAGCAACTAGCATAGCAATGATAGTAGTGAGATCCGGGGTAGCGGTCATCTTGCCTGAAATCCCGCAAGGAAGAAGAACGAGTCCATGAAGAAGACGAACGGATGAAGCCACGAAGACGAACCAAGCGTAGACGAACGAATCCTCACGATCGCAACGAAACATGAACTATCGAAAAGAAGCACACAACATTGTAAACACACCACACATGAACAAGACATGATTCACAAACAAGCATGATGCAATACAAGACTACATGAAGCTACTCATGGCAAGAGATGATGCAAACAAGAGCAACACATCAAGGCAAGTTTAAATGAGGCCGAGAACAACATATAACAATTCCGGTAAGTCCTCATATGCATATTTCAAAATTGGTCCAGATCTGAATAAACCTTATGTTCAAGTTGTTAAACAACAAGTTAAGATGCACCAAGATGATCTACACGAGATCCTAGTCAAGTTACATATAAAGTTCATTTAGTTTGGAGCTACGGCCTAGAAGATATGAGCAAAACAAGTTAAACATGGCATTGATGCAAAATGCATACAAACTTCAATCAAACACCTCAAAACATGGATGCAACATGATAATATGGAACTACATGCAATTCTAAGCAAGTTTCATATAGAGCACACTCAAAACGGAGCAACGGTTCAACACACACACACTATACAAGTTTAAAGGACAAGCTATCCAAAACAGCAACTAGGCATATTGCAAGCATCAAAACAACATGCTACAACACCTCAACATAATAACAAAAGGCATGGGCATGATTTACAGGTAAAGCACAACAAAACATGAACAATGAGCTATCTCTAGAAATCACTAGAACATGCTCAAACACACATGGAAAGATTGCAAGTTATAACAATTTCAGACTTTGCAGAAAATAACATCACGATGCAATGTTTAGAGCTACCAAACAACATGTTACAGGAACTTATCATGGCAAACAAAGGCATGTCATGAATCTACTAATAGCATAGATCAAAAGTCCCTTAGTGACCATAAGCCAAAAGGGATCAGAAAATATGATGGCACCCATGTAAACATAGCAAGTTATTATACAGATTCAAACATGGCAGAAACAGAATTATGAAGGCATGTTAATGAGCTTGTGCAACTCACTACAGAGCAATACATGGCATGACAAGGAAACCAACAGTAAGAAGACCTATTTGTGAAGCTAAGCATGGCAAGAGCAAGGTCATAGGGTGCATGGATCACTAGGAAAACACATGGAAACAACTGAACTTAATGTTAACAGGCTGACAGCAACATTATCAAGCAACTTTGGAGCAAGATATGAACAATCTACAGCAAGATATAATTGCAACCAGGGGCATTGATGGATAGAGCATGACATGTAGATCAAAACATGTTTATACAACATCTCCAGATTATGCATAGAATGATTAGTAGCAACATGTTTATATAGCATCACGAAATAACAGATTTAGCCTAGCAAAACAGCAACATCATGTACACTACTTAACAAGCTCGATTCACTCACCACAAGTCATTGCATGACAAGATAAGCATATCATCATCAAGAAGGCATGTTTGCAAAACAAACCAAGTCAAGAACAAGTCCATAGCATGCAAGGATCAACGACAACAACCTTGGCTAAATTGAATAACAAGTAAACAATCTGCCAGGAAACATTTTGAAGCAAAAGTAGAGCACTCAAATGACATGCTAGACTACTCCATAATTGCAACCAAGGGCATGAATGGATAGAACATAACCATATGTTCAAAACATCCTTACTGAAGTATCTCAAAATATGCATGGATCTCTCTGTAGCAACAAGTTTACATGGCATCAAAATAACAGCAGAACAGGGACTAAAATCAGCAACATCATGATGCCTAGTTTGCATGCTTGTGCTAGTCACCACATTGATCACAAAAATGCATGTCATACACCACTGTAAAGAAGACATAGCATAGATCAAAACACATGTAGACATCAACCTCGTAGGATGCACACATCAATGATGGCAAAAATGACAAAAGAGCTCGTTCTGATAACAGACAGCAGAAAACATCATGAAGCACTCTTACAACAAAGATTCAGGCATCTAGATGACCTCAAATGAATATGATGCAATGGAATGAAATGATGTACTCGTTGAGACGAACAATTTTACATATTACACGCACGAAACGGATCTATGGATGCAGAGATACGGCATGATGAACATGGCATGAAAATTACGAAAATCCTGGGACAGTGGAACTTTACCTCCGGGAAAAGTCAACCCGGGACGGGACGGTTCCGGGACGGAGAGATCCGGGCGGGGGAAGGCGAGGGAGCCTCGGGCGGCGGGGCGGCACGGCCGGACGGCGGAGGGAGGCACCGGCGAGGGCGGCGCCGGCCGGGAGC
>NC_041387.1:551724974-551728575 GCF_002162155.2 Triticum dicoccoides
CCGGTCCGGGCCCCGCGGGCCGCGGCGGCGGAGGACGGCGACGTGCCATGTGGCAGGCGCGGGTTGGCTGCGGGGGCGAGGGGTGGACATGTCCGGGCGGATCCGGACGTGTCCGGCGGCGGAGAGGAGCGGGGCTAGGGTTTCGGGGGAAAAACATCCGCGAAAATGAAGAGGGAGGACGTTTTTATAGCTAGAGGGAGCTAGGAGAGTCCAAAAGAGGAGCGGTTTTCGGCCATGCGATCGTGATCGAACGACCGAGAGCATGGAGGGGAGTTGGATGGGTTTTGAGCCACTTTGGAAGGGGAGTTGGGCTGCAAAGAGAGAGAGGCTTTTGCAGTTACCTTGTTAACCGTTGGAGTATCAAACGACCTCCAAATGGCACGAAACTTGACAGGCAGTCTACCGGTGCTATACCAAGGCCACTTGGCAAGCCTCGGGCCATTCCGAGAAAGTTTAACACCCGCTCACAAAGAGAGACGAAAGGGGAACGCCGGAGGACATAGGAGCGCCGGATTGCAAAACGGACAACGGGGAAAAGGCTCGGATGCATGAGACGAACACGTATGCAAAATGAGATGCACATGATGACATGGTAAAATGCAACACGCAAGCAAATGACATGGCAACGACGGCGAATAACTGGCGGACACCTGGCGCATCGGAACCGGGGCGTTACAACACTCCTCCACTAACAAGAGATCTCGTCCCGAGATCTTAGGACCGAGACGGAAGGGAAAAGGGGAAGAGGTGAACCAAGAACTCAAGAGAAGAAGCAAAGAATCGAGAGCACTCGAGAAAAAGAGAGGAACGACGAGAATGACGAGAATCAAAAGCTCACGGAATAAGATACATTATGAAAGCACTCCGGTTAGAACGAGATAAGAAACGAATAAGACTGAAAGGATTTAGGCAGCACTCCGGTTAAAACATGGATGAATAGAACATGAACTAGAGAGGATGGAACGATACTTGATGAAGACATGACACAAAACCTCCGGAAAGAATTGAAAGAGTTGAATGAAAAGATCTTAAAAGCAAGGATTGAACGGAGTTGAATATCTGAGAAGAACGAAGAACTGCAAAACTCCACTTCAAAAGAATACGGAGAATTAATTGCACTTCAAGACGCGTGAAGAAAAGGATACTTGAACTCCACCAACAAAATCTTGATGAACTCTTGAAGAATGAATTAAGTCATGAAGAACCACCGTGAAGAACTCCGGTGACAAAAGGATGATGAGATAGAATGAAGGAAGAAAGAATAAGATGAGCCTTGCGATGATTTAGATGGAGGTTTCGACGAAATGGCTGAGGAAATTGAACTCCGGAAAAGAAAAGATGAAACACTTGGAACTAGAATTTATTCCTCAAGAACAAACTCCGAAGGAAGGGATTACTCACTTGGGTGAAATAAGAATAAGATTTATTGTATGCTTATCCTTCATCAAATTAAATTGATGACAAGCAATGGATTTTGCATACTACTTATTCTTCTTGAAAAGGATTAAGGGGATATGGCACAAAACTTGAGAGAGTCTTCATGAACCACTGGTAGGATTGAAAGAACAAATATGCTAGAGGGGATTTAGATGCAAAAGAACAAAGAGATCACAAGCTGATTAAAGAACACTTGAACAAAGCACCGGGATAAATAGAGAACGATAACTGGAATAATGACCTCCGGTGAAAAAAAAACGGAAAGACAACTTCTGACAAACTCCGGATAGGTAAGAAAAGAATAACTGACAAACTGAAATAATTTGAGAGGATAATATGAAGCTAGAACCACGAAACTCCGGGAGAACGGACAAGACTTAGGAAAAACTCTTCTTCGGTCTTCAACTGTCGACGAGAAACAACACCAAAATTATTGAGGTACTCCGGAAGGATGAAAAGCGAAGGGGTTGAGAAACAATGACATGATTTGAAATCGATCTTGGAAAGGCATCTGAGTGATGAAATCCATTCTTACGTCACACTTTGAAAAGAATTTGAGAATAACTCCGGCGGAATTAGAAGAGTCAGGTAAGATCCTGGGAAAAGACCTGTGGGTTAGGGCCCACTGAAAAGAAACACCGTTGGGAAGGATTGTTGAACAGATAAATGATGCACCGGAACAGTTGAAATATTTGAATGAGGTGACAAACTCGAATTAATTGGAACACAGACGAATCTCCTGAGATGTCTTCCGAACTCCAGAATGATTGAATGGCGACAGGCGAACGAGCAAGGAGAACACTTGATCGAAGGAAAGAATATAATCAACCCGAGAACTTGAATTGAATCCACCGGAAGGAAGAAAGGGATGAAGAATGACGAACGAGATGAGAATTCACCGGTTGAAATGATTTACGAAAGACTGAAGAGGCTACACACGAATGAGATAGATGGACGAGAGCGAGTCAGACTCCGGGAAGAAAAAGGGTGGGAGGGCGGGAAAACAAAGGCAACTCGGAAGGGGAAACCGACGAATATCTTGAAGAGAAAACACCGGTTGAAATCATTGAGGAAAGAAAGGAAAGACTTCGCACGAGTAGGATGAATACTCGATTACGGACCAATATGCGGCCCTATCCAAAAGGAACTCAAAGGTCCCACCAAGGATAGACCCGCATATTGAAACACTTTTGCAAGGTGGATATCATTACATCAACATTACATAATAGATGGGGATACATACATAAGGCATACAATGCCACATGAATACAACATCACAATACATCAGAGCATCATCCGTCTACGGATGAAACACAAACAGAAACTTAAACGACATCCACCCTGCTAGCCCAGGCTGCCGACCTGGAACCTATCCCCTGATCAAAGAAGAATCAGAAGAAGAACTCCAAGACAAGCAAAAATCACTCTCGCATCATGATCATCGCACAACCTGTACCTGCAACTGTTGTTGTAGTAATCTGTGAGCCACGAGGACTCAGCAATCCCATTACCATGGGTATCAAGACTAGCAAAGCTTAAAGGGAAAGGAAGGGGTAAAGTGGTGAGGCTGCAGCAGCGACTAAGCATATATGGTGGCTAACATACGCAAATAAGAGCGAGAAGAGAGCAAGCAGAACGGTCGCGAAACTAGCAATGATCAAGAAGTGATCCTGAACTCCTACTTACGTCAAACATAACCCAGAAGCCGTGTTCACTTCTCGGACTCCGCCGAAAAGAGACCATCACGGCTACACACGCGGTTGATGCGTTTTAATTCGGATCTGGTGTCAAGTTATCTACAACCGGACATTAACAAATTCCCATCTGCCTATAACCGTAGGCACGGCTTTCAAAAGATTATACCCTGCAGGGGTGTCCCAACTTAGCCCATGACAAGCTCTCACGATCAACGAAGGAATAGACCTTCTCCCCGGAAGACCCAATCAGACTCGGAATCCCGGTTTACAAGACATTTCGACAATGGTAAAACAAGACCAGCAAAGCCGCCCGATGCACCGACAAATCCCGATAGGAGCTGCACATATCTCGTTCTCAGGGCAACACCGGATGAGACTAGCTACGAGTAAAACCAACCCTCAAGTTGCCCGGAGGTGGCCCCGTAGGCAGCTCAGTTCGGACCAACACTTAGACAAGCACTGGCCCG
>NC_041387.1:551728737-551731660 GCF_002162155.2 Triticum dicoccoides
CGGGTTGGCCGACCCTAGGTAAAGGATAGGTGGTGGTGAGGCAAATGGTAAAACCAAGGTTGAGCCTTGCTGGAGGAGTTTTATTCAAAGCGAACTATCAAGGGGGTCCCATAAATCACCCGACCGCGTAAGGAACACAAAAACCGGGAACATAACATCGGTATGACGGAAACTAGGGCGGCAAGAGTGGAACAAAACACTAGGCAAAAGGCCGAGTCTTTCACCCTTTACCAAGTATATAGATGCATTAATAATATAAGAGATATAGTGATATCCCAACCAAAATCCTGTCCACCATGGAGCAATCTTCAACTTCACCTTCAACTAGCAACGCTATAAGAGGGGCTGAGCAAAAGCGGTAACATAGCCAAACAACGATTTGCATAGGAAAGGTGTCAAAGGTTAGAGGTTCCTGGCAATATGGGAGGCTTGATGAGCAACAAATATGTAACGCAGCATAGCGATAGAACGAAGCAACTAGCATAGCAATGATAGTAGTGAGATCCAGGGTAGCGGTCATCTTGCCTGAAATCCCGCAAGGAAGAAGAACGAGTCCATGAAGAAGACGAACGGATGAAGCCACAAAGACGAACCTAGCGTAGATGAAGAATCCTCACGATCGCAACGAAACAGGAACTATCGAAAAGAAGCACACAACATCGTAAACACACCACACATGAACAAGAGATGATGCACAAACAAGCATGATGCAAGACAATACTACATGAAGCTACTCATGGCAAGAGATGATGCAAACAAGAGCAACACATCAAGGCAAGTTTAAATGAGGCCGGGAACAACATATAACAATTCCGGTAAGTCCTCATATGCATATTTCGAAATTGGTCCAGATCTGAATAAACCTTATGTTCAAGTTGTTAAACAACAAGTTAAGATGCACCAAGATGATCTACACGAGATCCTAGTCAAGTTATATATAAAGTTCATTTAGTTTGGAGCTACGGCCTAGAAGATATGAGCAAAACAAGTTAAACATGGCATTGATGCAAAATGCACACAAACATCAAGCAAACACCTCAAAACATGGATGCAACATGATAATATGGAACTACATGCAATTCTAAGCAAGTTTCATATAGAGCACACTCAAAACGGAGCAACGGTTCAACACACACACTATACAAGTTTAAAGGACAAGCTGTCCAAAACAACAACTAGGCATATTGTAAGCATTAAAACAACATGCTACAGCACCTCAACATAATAACAAAATGCATGGGCATGATGTACAGGTAAAGCACAACAAAACATGAACACTGAGCTATCTCTATAAATCACTAGAACATGCTCAAACACACATGGAAAGATTGCAAGTTATAACAATTTCAGATTTTGCAGAAGATAACATCACGATGCAATGTTTAGAGCTACCAAAAAACATGTTACAGGAACTTATCATGGCAAACAAAGGCATGTCATGAATCTTCTAATAGCATAGATCAAAAGTCCCTTAGTGACCATAAGCCAAAAGAGATCAGAAAATATGATGGCACCCATGTAAACATAGCAAGTTATTATACAGATTCAAACATGGCAGAAACAGAATTATAAAGGCATGTTAATGAGCTTGTGCAACTCACTACAGAGCAATACATGGAACGGAAAGGCAACCAACAGTAAGAAGACATATTTTCGAAGCTAAGCATGGCAAGAGCAAGGTCATTGGGTGCATGGATCACTAGGAAAACACATGGAAACAACTGAACTTAATGTTAACAGGCTGACAGCAACATTATCAAGCAAGTTTGGAACAAGATATGAACAATCTACAGCAAGATATAATTGCAACCAGGGGCATGGATGGATAGAGCATGACATGTTGATCAAAACATGTTTATACAATATCTCCAGATTATGCATAGAATGATTAGTAGCAACATGTTTACATGGCATCACGAAATAACAGATTCAGCCTAGCAAAACAGCAACATCATGTACACTACCTAACAAACTCGATTCACTCACCACAATTCATTGCATGACAATATAAGCATATCATCATCAAGAAGGCATGTTTGAGAGACAAACCAAGTCAATAACAAGTCCATAGCATGCAAGGATCAACTAAAACAACCATGGCTAAATTGAATAACAAGTAAACAATCTGCCAGGAAACATTTTGAAGCAAAAGTAGAGCACTCAAATGACGTGCTAGACTACTCCATAATTGCAACCAAGGGCATGAATGGATAGAACATAACCATATGTTCAAAACATCCTTACTGAAGTATCTCAAAATATGCATGGATCTCTCTGTAGCAACAAGTTTACATGGCATCAAAATAACAACAGAACAGGGACTAAAATCAGCAACATCACGATGCCTAGTTTGCATGCTTGTGCTAGTCACCACATTGATCACAAAAATGCATGGCATACACCACTATAAAGAAGACATAGCATAGATCAAAACACATGTAGACATCAACCTCATAGGATGCATACATCAATCATGGCAAAAATGACAAAAGAGCTCGTTCTGATAACAGACAACAGAAAACATCATGAAGCACTCTTACAACGAAGATTCAGGCATCTAGATGACCTCAAATGAATATGATGCAATGGAATGAAATGATGTACTCGTTGAGACGAACAATTTGACATATTACACGCACGAAACAGAGCTACGGATGCGGAGATACGGCATGATGAACATGGCATGAAAATTACAAAAATCCTGGGACTTAGTGGAATTTTACTTCCGGGAAAAGTCAACCCGGGACGGGACGGTTCCGGGACGGAGTGATCTGGGCGGGGGAAGGCGAGGGAGCCTCGGGCGGCGGGGCGGCACGGCCGAACGGCGGAGGGAGGCACCGGCGAGGGCGGCGCCGGCCGGGAGCGGCGGGAGGTCGCCGGCGAGGGGCCGGCCGGAGGCGGAGCCGCGGGCGCGGCGCGTGGG
>NC_041387.1:551731979-551738854 GCF_002162155.2 Triticum dicoccoides
CCGCGGGCCGCGGCGACGGAGGACGGCGACGTGCCATGTGGCAGGTGCAGGTAGGCTGCGGGGGCAAGGGGCGGACATGTCCGGGCGGATCCCGCGTGTCCGGCGGCGGAGAGGAGCGGGGCTAGGGTTTCGGGGGAAAACATCCGCGAAAATGAAGAGGGAGGACGTTTTTATAGCTAGAGGGAGCTAGGAGAGTCCAAAAGAGGAGCGGTTTTCTGCCACGCGATCGTGATCGAACGACCGAGAGCATGGAGGGGAGTTGGATGGGTTTTGGGCCACTTTGGAAGGGGAGTTGGGCTGCAAAGAGAGAGAGGCTTTTGCGGTTATCCGGTTAACCGTTGGAGTATCAAACGACCTCCAAATGGCACGAAACTTGACAGGCGGTCTACCGGTGCAATACCAAGGCCACTTGGCAAGCCTCGGGCCATTCGGAGAAAGTTTAACACCCGCTCACAACAAGATATGAAAGGGGAACGCCGGAGGATATAGGAGCGCCGGATTGCAAAACGGACAACGGGGAAAAGGCTCCGATGCATGAGACGAACACGTATGCAAAATGAGATGCACATGATGACATGGTAAAATGCAACACGCAAGCAAATGACATGGCAACGACGGCGAATAACTGGCGGACACCTGGCGCGTCGGAACCGGGGCGTTACAACACTCCACCACTAACAAGAGATCTCGTCCCGAGATCTTAGGACCGAGACGGAAGGGAAAAGGGGAAGAGTTGAACCAAGAACTCAAGAGAAGAAGCAAAGAATCGAGAGCACTCGAGAAAAAGAGAGGAACGACAAGAATGACGAGAATCAAAAGCTCACGGAGATGAGATAGATTATAAAAGCACTCCGGTTAGAACTAGATAAGAAACGAATAAGACTGAAAAGATTTAGGCAGCACTCCGGTTAAAACATGGATGAATAGAACATGAACTAGAGAGGATGGAACGATACTTGATGAAGACATGACACAAAACCTCTGGAAAGAATTGAAAGAGTTGAATGAATAGAGCTTAGAAGGAAGGATTGAACGGAATTGAATATCTGAGAAGAATGAAGAACTGCAAAACTCCACTTCAAAAGAATACGGAGAATTAATTGCACTTCAAGACGCGAGAAGAAAAGGATACTTGAACTCCACCAACAAAATCTTGATGAACTCTCAAAGAATGAATTAAGTCATGAAGAACCACCATGAAGAACTCCGGTGACAAAAGGATGATGAGATAGAAGGAAGGAAGAAAGAATAAGATGAGCCTTGCGATGATTTAGATGGTGGTTCCGACGAAATGGCTGAGGAAATTGAACTCCGGAAAAGAAAAGATGAAACACTTGGAACTAGAATTTATTTCTCAAGAACAAACTCCGAAGGAAGGGATTACTCACTTGGGTGAAATAAGAATAAGATTTATTGTATGCTTATCCTTCATCAAATTAAATTGATGACAAGCAATGGATTTTGCATACTACTTATTCTTCTTGAAAAGGATTAAGGGGATATGGCACAAAACTTGAGAGAGTCTTCACAAACCACCGGTAGGATTGAAAGAACAAATATGCTAGAGGGGATTTAGATGCAAAAGAACAAAGAGATCACGAGCTGATTAAAGAACACTTGAACGAAGCACCGGGATAAATAGAGAACGATAACTGGAATAATGGCCTGCGGTGAAAAAAACCGGAAAGACAACTTTTGACAAACTCCGGATAGGTAAGAAAAGAATAACTGACAAACTGAAATAATTTGAGAGGATAATATGAAGCTAGAACCACGAAACTCCAGGAGAATGGACAAGACTTAGAGGAAAAACTCTTCTTCGGTCTTCAACTGTCGACGAGAAACAACACCAAAATTATTGAGGTACTCCGGAAGGATGAAAAGCGAAGGGGTTGAGCCAACAATGACATGATTTGAAATCGATCTTGGAAAGGCATCTGACTGATGAAATCCATTCTTACGTCACACTTTGAAAAGAATTTGAGAATAACTCCGGGGGAATTAGAAGAGTCAGGTAAGATCCTGGGAAAAGACCTGTGGGTTAGGGCCCACTGAAAAGAAACACCGTTGGGAAGGATTGTTGAACAGATAAATGATGCACCGGAATAGTTGAAATATTTGAATGAGGTGACAAACTTGAATTAATTGGAACACAGACGAATCTTCTGAGATGTCTTCCGAACTCCGGAATGATTGAATGGAGACAGGCGAACGAGCAAGGAGAACACTTGATCGAAGGAAATAATATAATCAACCCGAGAACTTGAATTGAATCCACCGGAAGGAAGAAAGGGATGAAGAATGACGAACAAGACGAGAATTCACCGGTTGAAATGATTTACGAAAGACTGAAGAGGCTACACACGAATGAGATAGATGGACGAGAGAGAGTCAGACTCCGGGAAGAAAAAGGGTGGGAGGGCGGGAAAACAAAGGCAACTCGGAAGGGGAAACCGACGAATATCTTGAAGAGAAAACACCGGTTGAAATCATTGAGGAAAGAAAGCAAAGACTTCGCACGAGTAGGATGAATACTCGATTACGGACTCCGGTTCCGAGAAGAAGAAGGGTGGGCGGGTGGGAAAAGAAAACAACCGAGGATTGAACTCAATGATGAAGAGGCTCGAGTCAACTTGACGAGAAATGCACCGGATGAAAAGAGCTGAGGAACAACGATCCGAAAACCAATTGCGTGAACCTAAAGAAAATTTGAAAGGGAAGAGAAGTAATTCAACACACCTACGTCAAGATTCCGGACCAAAGCGATGAAGGGGCTGAGGAGTAAAAACAATTCCTACTTTCCGATATAACTAGACTCCGAAAACAGTTTATTCTAGACTCAACATCGGCCAGACTACACGATCAATCAAGGGGCTCCTAGGGTCGGTCGAGGCTCTGATTACCAACTTGTCACGCCCAATATGCTACCCTATCCAAAAGGAACTCGAAGGTCCCACCAAGGATAGACTCGCATATTGAAACGCTTTTGCAAGGTGGATATCATTACATCAACATTACATAATAGATGGGGATACATACATAAGACATACAATGCCACATGAATACAGCATCACAATACATCAGAGCATCATCCGTCTACGTATGAAACACAAATAGAAACTCAAACGACATCCACCCTGCTAGCCCAGGCTGCCGACCTGGAACCTATCCCCTGATTGAAGAAGAATCAGAAGAAGAACTCCAGGACAAGCAAACATCGCTCTCACGTCATGATCATCGCACAACCTGTACCTGTAATTGTTGTTGTAGTAATCTGTGAGCCACGAGGACTCAGCAATCCCATTACCATGGGTATCAAGACTAGCAAAGCTTAAAGGGAATGGAATGGGTAAAGTGGTGAGGCTGCAGCAGCGACTAAGCATATATGGTGGCTAACATACGCAAATAAGAGCGAGAAGAGAGCAAGCAGAACGGTCGCGAAACTAGCAATGATCAAGAAGTGATCCTGAACTCCTACTTACGTCAAACATAACCCAGAAGCTATGTTCACTTCCAGGACTCCGCCGAAAAGAGACCATCACGGCTACACACGCGGTTGATGCGTTTTAATTCGGATCTGGTGTCAAGTTATCTACAACCGGACATTAACAAATTCTCATCTGCCTATAACCGCAGGAACAGCTTTCGAAAGATTATACCCTGCAGGGGTGTCCCAACTTAGCCCATGACAAGCTCTCACGATCAACGAAGGAATAGACCTTCTCCCAGGAAGACCCGATCAGACTCGGAATCCCGGTTTACAAGACATTTGGATAATGGTAAAACAAGACCAGCAAAGCCGCCCGATGCGCCGACAAATCCCGATAGGAGCTGCACATATCTCGTTCTCAGGGCAACACCGGATGAGACTAGCTACGAGTAAAACCAACCCTCAAGCTGCCCCGAGGTGGCCCCGCAGGCAGCTCAGTTCGGACCAACACTTAGACAAGCACTGGCCCGGGGGGGCTAAAATAAAGATGACCCTCGGGTTGGCCGACCCAAGGGAAATGATAGGTGGTGGTGAGGCAAATGGTAAAACCAAGGTTGGGCCTTGCTGGAGGAGTTTTATTCAAAGCGAACTGTCAAGGGGGTCCCATAAATCACCCGACTGCGTAAGGAACGCAAAATCCGGGAACATAACACCGGTATGACGGACACTAGGGCGGCAAGAGTGCAACAAAACACTAGGCAAAAGGCCGAGTCTTCCACCCATTACCAAGTATATACATGCATTAATAATATAAGAGATATTGTGATATCCCAACCAAAATCCTGTCCACCATGGAGCAATCTTCAACTTCACCCGCAACAAGCAACGCTATAAGAGGGGCTGAGTAAAAGCGGTAACATAGCCAAACAACAATTTGCATAGGAAAGGTGTCAAAGGTTAGAGGTTCCTGGCAATATGGGAGGCTTGATGAGCAACAAATAGGTAACGCAGCATGGCGATAGAACGAAGCAACTAGCATAGCAATGATAGTAGTGAGATCCAGGGTAGCGGTCATCTTTCCTGTAATCCCGCAAGGAAGAAGAACGAGTCCATGAAGAAGACGAACGGATGAAGCCACGAAGACGAACCAAGCGTAGACGAACGAATCCTCACGATCGCAACGAAACAGGAACTATCAAAAAGAAGCACACAACATCGTAAATACACCACACATGAACAAGACATGATGCACAAACAAGCATGATGCAAGACAAGACTACATGAAGCTACTTATGGAAAGAGATGATGCAAACAAGAACAACACATCAAGGCAAGTTTAAATGAGGCCGGGAACAACATATAACAATTCTGGTAAGTCCTCATATGCATATTTCAAAATTGGTCCAGATCTGAATAAACCTTATGTTCAAGTTGTTAAACAACAAGTTAAGATGCACCAAGATGATCTACACGAGATCCTAGTCAAGTTACATATAAAGTTCATTTAGTTTGGAGCTACGGCCTAGAAGATATGAGCAAAACAAGTTAAACATGGCATTGATGCAAAATGCATACAAACATCAAGCAAACACCTCAAAACATGGATGCAACATGATAATATGGAACTACATGCAATTCTAAGCAAGTTTCATATAGAGCACACTCAAAACGGAGCAACGGTTCAACACACACACACTCTATACAAGTATAAAGGACAAGCTGTCCAAAACAGCAACTAGGCATATTGCAAGCATCAAAATAACATGCTACAGCACCTCAACATAATAACAAAAGGCATGGACATGATGTACAGGTAAAGCACAACAAAACATGAACATTGAGCTATCTCTAGAAATCACTAGAACATGCTCAAACACACATGGAAAGATTGCAAGTTATAACAATTTCAGACTTTGCAGAAAATAACATCACGATGCAATGTTTATAGCTACCAAACAACATGTTACAGGAACTTATCATGGAAAAAAAAGGCATGTCATGAATCAACTAATAGCATACATCAAAAGTCCCTTAGTGACCATAAGCCAAAAGGGATCAGAAAATATGATGGCACCCATGTAAACATAGCAAGTTATTATACAGATTCAAACATGGCAGAAACAGAATTATGAAGGCATCTTAATGAGCTTGTGCAACTCACTACAGAGCAATACATGGCATGGCAAGGAAACCAACAGTAAGAAGACATATTTGTGAAGCTAATCATGGCAAGAGCAAGGTCATAGGGTGCATGGATCACTAGGAAAACACATGGAAACAACTGAACTTAATGTTAACAGGCTGACAGCAACATTATCAAGCAACTTTGGAGCAAGATATGAACAATCTACAGCAAGCTATAATTGCAACCAGGGGCATGGATGGATATAGCATGACATGTATATCAAAACATGTTTATACAACATCTCCATATTATGCATAGAATGATTAGTAGCAACATGTTTACATGGCATCACGAAATAACAGATTCAGCCTAGCAAAATAGCAACATCATGTACACTACTTAACAAGCTCGATTCACTCACCACAAGTCATTGCATGACAAGATAAGCATAGCATCATCAAGAAGGCATGTTTGTGAAACAAACCAAGTCAAGAACAAGTCCATAGCATGCAAGGATCAACTACAACAACCTTGGCTAAATTGAATAACAAGTAAACAATCTGCCAGGAAACATTTTGAAGCAAAAGTAGAGCACTCAAATGACATGCTAGACTACTCCGTAATTGCAACCAAGGGCATGAATGGATAGAACATAACCATATGTTCAAAACATCCTTACTGAAGTATCTCAAAATATGCATGGATCTCTCTGTAGCAACAAGTTTACATGGCATCAAAATAACAGCAGAACAGGGACTAAAATCAGCAACATCACGATGCCTAGTTTGCATGCTTGTGCTAGTCACCACATTGATCACAAAAATGCATGGCATACACCACTGTAAAGAATACATAGCATAGATCAAAACACATGTAGACATCAACCTCATAGGATGCACACATCAATCATGGCAAAAATGACAAAAGAGCTCGTTCTGATAACAGACAACAGAAAACATCATGAAGCACTCTTACAACGAATATTCAGGCATCTAGATGACCTCAAATGAATATGATGCAATGGAATGAAATGGTGTACTCGTTGAGTCGAACAATTTGACATATTACACGCACGAAACGGAGCTACGGATGGCGAGATACAGCATGATGAACATGGCATGAAAATTACAAAAATCCTGGGACTGGAATTTTACCTCCGGGAGAAGTCAACCCGGGACGGGACGGTTCCGGGACGGAGAGATCCGGGCGGGGGAAGGCGAGGGAGCCTCGGGCGGCGGGGCGGCACGGCCGGACGGCGGAGGGAGGCACCGGCGAGGGCGGCGCCGGCCGGGAGCGGCGGGAGGTCGCCAGCGAGGGGCC
>NC_041387.1:551739174-551746603 GCF_002162155.2 Triticum dicoccoides
GCGCGGGCCGGGGAGGCAGACGGCGGCGGGGCGCGGGCTCGTGTGGGCCCGATCCGGGCCCCGCGGGCCGCGGCGGCGGAGGACGGCGACGTGCCACGTGGCAGGCGCGGGTTGGCTGCGGGTAGGGGCGGACATGTCCAGGCGGATCCGGACGTGTCCGGCGGCGGAGAGGAGCGGGGCTAGGGTTTCGGGGGAAAACATCCGCGAAAATGAAGATGGAGGACGTTTTTATAGCTAGAGGGAGTTAGGAGAGTCCAAAATAGGAGCGGTTTTCGACCACGCGATCGTGATCGAACGACCGAGAGCATGGAGGGGAGTTGGATGGGTTTTGGGCCACTTTGGAAGGGGAGTTGGGCTGCAAAGAGAGAGAGGCTTTTGCGGTTACCCGGTTAACCGTTGGAGTATCAAACGACCTCCAAATGGCACGAAACTTGACAGGCGGTCTACCGGTGCTATACCAAGGCCACTTGGCAAGCCTCGGGTTATTCCGAGAAAGTTTAACACCCGCTCACAACGAGAGACGAAAGGGGAACGCCGGAGGACATAGGAGCACCGGATTGCAAAACGGACAACGGGGAAAAGGCTCGGATGCATGAGACGAACACGTATGCAAAATGAGATGCACATGATGACATGGTAAAATGCAACACACAAGCAAATGACATGGCAACGACGGCGAATAACTGGCGGACACCTGGCGCATCGGAACCGGGGCGTTACATAATGACTAGTACTCCGAGTAGTATTACGTACTACTAGTAGTACTACAACACATGCACTACTAGGAACCACATGGTGGAGCGCCTGCACTCTTATTTTATTTTAATCTGTGACAAAGCAATCTTCAACAGATTTGCTTCTCTTCGAGGGTTATCGCATGTGATAATGGAAGTTGATTGCATGGAACACTCACCACAATTCTCGCTTAATTCTCCTCCTATCCTGTTAGAAATATGAGGGCTAAGTAATAATTTCTCTTTTTTTCTTATTCAACATGTAAACAGGTCAGCAAACCTTCCGGCGCATCTTTGTGCGAAGCTTTCTTGCACTTTGAATGTGACCGAGAGCTGGCTCGATGAAACACCTCGCTTCCTTTTTTGCGGGGTACCTCGCTTCCTAGTGACTAGTCTCTTGGCTGATTGTCTTAAGAATGCTTATATATTAGTAAAGCTCTCTCATTTACCCGTAAAAAAATTAAGTCATATTAACTGGAAAGGAGGTAGTACGGACTAGCATTACTTTGGTGTGTCATGTCAACTCATACGACAAGGAGAAGCTTTCTTACGCCCTCTTTGTCTATCTCAAGCGCGGAGGCTTGCTGGACGAGGAGAAGCTTTTGAATAATGCAACCTACCCTCACACAGGCGGTGGACGTGCAGCAGTTCATTCGGTGTCCGATTGCTAGAGGCATACACTGTAGTACCATCACTGTTCGACTTCCCGAAGAGGCGAAGAGCCAAGCGCAAGGTTTAGTAGTATGAGTAGTACTACTAGTTTATAGGTACTAGGAACCGCATGGTGGAGCGCCTAAATTCTTATTTTATTTTAATATGTGATAAAGTACACATTTATTCAGGAGAAGTGCAGAAAATGGCAGCCTAATAGTACTATTAAAAAACATCGAACATGTAATAATGACATCAATGAACCATGCTCTAAAATTTCTTGGCCTCCATGCGGCACCTAGCCCGTCTGTGTTCTCGCTCCTCGTCTCAGCTTCAAGGAGTGGGGGGCTGGCCATTTTTTCTTTAGTTGAGATCGGTTTGCTTGCACTCCGGTCCCACATGTCACTGATATGCCAAGAGGAAGTGCGTTGCCCGACAGGCCATATGCGCACTTGGTTTTGCACCTTCATACTACTATGATCAGATTCAAAGAAGAGTGTATTGATGGTTGCTTTGTCCGAGCAACTTAAAGTGGGAAAGGTGGGTCTTATGATTTGACTGCTCATTACTCACTATTAGTGCGGCGCAATGACCGAGGTGAGTCCCATGGGATTGTGCACTCTAATTTGGTGCATCACACATGGACCGGGATGCTGAATGGCCTCCTGCAATGCTATCAAGCTTCTAGAATTTTATTACATTATTGAAGTACAAATAGTTTTCTAGCGACATGAAATTGTAGAATGCTCTGAAGCTTCAGCTTTTGTTTCATGTGTCTTGCCAGCTGGAAGGTTGTTTCATTATTACATCAATCAAATACTAGAAAGGAAACTAACATCCATGCTCTTTCGGAAAAAATAAAAAACTAACTTCCTTGCTAATGCATCTCAGTGATTAGTAGATTAGAGCTAATATTTACATCACAATTGAAGACAAAGTGGTGAGAAGGTGTAAAATAAAATTGATCCATGCTTTCATTGGCAGCAACTTCCCCCCAGCTCTGTCTAAATCAAACAGGCATGTTGGGAAAAAAAAGTAGTTGTCAGGAGCATGGAACATTTCGATCATTTTGATAATTTCCACTAAAATATAGCTGAGTGTCCCTGTTCCAATGATATTGAGTAAGTGTGATTAAAATAATAGGGGACTATTGATGAAACAATAAACACACAAATAGAAGCTGGTCACCTTTGCAGGTTCTTAAGACTAACTAGTTGGAGAAGATTAAGTAAATAGTTGGAGAACATTAGGCTCGGAGTTGGATGAGGAGTGCTGGGGGGATGAACCCCGGGCACGCAACGGAACTCAGACCCTTTTCAAAAACAACGGGGCCAGCGTCACCCCTCAAGCCGGCACATGCTTGGATGGATCGCTCGACCCGACCAGGCCCCGCGACCCAGACGAACTCTCGAACCCGGCCAGGCACCTATATGCACACTCGACGACCAGTATAAGACAGCCGAGCCTGGCCCCAACCAAGGCTTCCCCAAAAGGCCAGCTCCACTCGTGGCGTGCTCCGCAACCCAGCCACGGGTCAGCTCCCGTCCCATCCAGGCCGTACGATGGGACGAGTCTTCATCCACTGATGACCAAGACAACAGTGCCCCGCCCAGGCCTCTGGTCAGCCGGAGCGTGGCAACAGTGCCCCTCACCTACCCGCTGACCAGGCCCGACTTGGCAACAGTGCCCTCGTCATCACGGCTCCACGACCGCCTCAGCCGGGGTGCCGTTCTCCACCTCCACGACCTCCTGGCCGAGGATCACCACGTCAGCCCGGCCCCCTCGGACGCGCTCCCTCACTGATGATGGCTTGAAGACCGTCGCCGCCACCACCGTGCCCTCCGGCATCTCGTTCCATGCCGGCTCTTCGCTAGCTCGCGCCCATGCCACCATAGCGTCAGTCCAAGCCCGGACCGACGCCGCCTCCAGTTCTGCGTCGGCCCTGTTCCTGTCTTGTCAGGCCAGGCCTTTGGCGTCGGATGGGTACAGGCCGAGTCCGGATCGGCCGGCTCAGGCTCCTCGACTCGGTCGAAGGGTTCGGACCGGCTCCTGCGGAACGCGGCCTCCTCGGTGATCGCAGCATCCGCCGCCGCCCTCGCCAGCAAGATCAGCGACTTGAAGAAACTTACCCCGACAAGACCAGGACGACGGCCCTCGCCGGCCTCTCTCGCCAGGCGCCACGCTTCCTCTTGGTCGGCCTCGCACTCCCAGCCGAGTCCGCCGTGCGCTTCGGGGCCCGGGGCCGTGGCGCGGCGTTATCCTTCCAGTGCGGATGGCTCGGCGCCGCTCCCTGCGACGACCCAGCTCCGCCCGCATCGCTGCCGCCTCCGCCCAACGCTACTACATCAGCAATCGGCGTCAGCATCGCCTGCGCCGTGTCACGACCAACAACTCAAGAAACACAAAAGAAAACGCAAGACTTACCCACGCAACGCCGGGCGCCGATCTCGACCTCGTCCTTCTCCTCTCCGCCGTGGGACGCGGGCTCATCCGACGCCGCCCGCACCACCTGCGACGGAGCCCGGGCATAAGGGTGCCGGATGGCATTCAGAAGCACCTCCCACGTTGCGTCGGGACACACGAGGAGATGTGCAGCAGCAAAATAACAGACCAAACTCTCACCAGTGGTGCCAGATTCGACTGGCTGTACGGTGCCTTGCCGAACTGCCAGTCGTCCTTCAAGATTTGGCATACTACTTATTCTCATAGAAAGAATTAAGAGAGATATAGCATAAACTTGAGAAGGTATAGATGGAACCACCGGTGGAATTGAAACAACGAAAGAATGGATGAATTGATACGATAACGAAGAAAGAGAAATCTTGAAGGACCCACCGTAAGAATTGAAAATGAAAGAAGTAAATGGGTGAATCACAGGTAAGAATAAGAGAACGAATGAAGATACTTGAGGGAATTTGATACAAGAGAACGAAAAGATCACGAGCTAATTAGAGAATACTTGAGCAATGCACCGGTAAGATTTGGATAACGAGAGCTGGAGGCTGAGAATGAAGAATTATGACATGATGGCCTTCGGAGGAAAGAAATGAAAACAACGCATGAAATGCTCCGGATGGTAAGAAAAGAATTATGACAATCGAAAACAATTATGAGAGGATGGCATGAAGCTAGAACCATGAATCTTGAAGAGAATGGAGCAAGATTTAAGAGAAACTCTTCTTCGGTCTTCAAATGTTGAGAATGATGATGAGAACCACCATGCATTGTTGAGATACTCGAGAACAAAGAAGAATAGAAATGATGAACCAACGATGAAAATATTCTGAAAGCGATCTTGGATAAGGAAAATGACTGATGAAAATTCATTCTTACGTCAAACTTCGAAAGACTTTGGGAATGGCTCCGAGAAAATTAGAAGAGTCAGGTAAGATCCTGGGAAAAGACCTGTGGGTTAGGGCCCACTCAAAAGAAACACCATTGAAATAATTTTGAAGATAGATTACACCGGTAGAATTAAATAGCTTGAATGAGATAACAACCTCAAAATATCTTGAATGGATTGAGAATGGAAACACAAGTCTTCTGAGATATCTTGAGCACTCCAGAACAAATGAATAGCAAGAGGTGAGTGATTGAGAGGTGCAACGGCATGAGAAAGCATTTTACACAAGGAAAGGAATATGATCGACACTGAAAGCTTGAATTGGATCCACCGGAGAAGAAACAACAATGAAGGATGATGAACTTAAAACTGTTGAGCATCTTCTTGGGACATCACCGGATAAGAACATTGAAAAGAGTGAACTGACTTCACATGAATAAATGGATACTTGGATAAGAAATCTGAGTCCTTGAAGAACAAGGGGTGGGAGGGCGGGAAAGCAAAGGCAACTTGGGTACGGATGAAACGAACAACGTTGGGAAACTGAGAGATGATCTTGTGAATGTTGAAATGATCGGATCCACTTGAAAAGAAGCACACCGCTTGGAAAGAATTGACATGACAACCTCAGTGATCAAAAGGATTGGTATTCACATAGCAATATGAGAACACCGTTTAGGAAAGGTATGGATTCAACATTTGACTTCGAAGCAACTTGAATACCACAAATAAAACAAAACAAAGGATTTGGCTTGCAGAATAAGCCGGAACAAACATATGATAGAGATTTCATCCAAAGTTTTCGTGGTGGGGCCCACACTGGCTCGATTGTACAACACCATGATGTACAAGGCAGTGCACATGACATACGAAGTGTCCCCGAACCAGCATAGCCAAGGGTTCTTTAAGACAGCACGAGACCACTGTAAAAACGACCGTGGAAAGGCGAACCACTAGACGTCGAACCCCAATCTCATATCATGCATCTGTCGAAAAGATTATCCAGGAGCTACTTGAATTCCCACCTATAAAAATCCCGAAACTTTCTGGTTATGCAATCTGGTGTTGGGGATACAGGGGAAGCAATATATCTCACCCAAACTAACAATACCTACATCCAGCTGTATCCATCCGTCAACAATTACCAAGGAACCTTCAGAAATCGTGTACCTCAACCTTCGAAAAGCATCCGTTATACGAGTTATGGCAATACTCCCGAGCTCGCCCCAATACTGGGTTATCGGGGTTATCTCACCAACAACTGCATAAAAGAGATTTTCGATGTCGGCAAAACTCAGGTATTCCAGAACTGCAACGATAAAATTGTGACGACAACACCTCAGAGCTCGACTCCCTGGGTCAAAGCCACATAAATAGACAGGAGGCACCAAGAACAATGTTCTCGTCACAAAACCATCGGAACGATTCCAAAATACCCGCGTGATCCTAAAAAAATTTGAGTGAAATTTGAGGAGAGGACAGTCAAAACATCTACGTCAGGAGACCTCACCAGAGCGATGAAGGGACTGAGGAGTAAAAAGAATTCCTACTCTCCGATATATATAATCCTAAGACTCAAAATAGTTTTTTTTAGACTCAACAACAGCCAACAATCAAGGGGGCTCCTATGGTCGGTCGAGGCTCTGATACCAACTTGTCACGCCCAATATGCGACCCTATCCAAAAGGAACTTGAAGGTCCCACCAAGAATAGACCCGCATATTGAAACGCTTTTGCAAGGTGGATATCATTACATCAACATTTCATAATAGATGGGGATACATACATAAGGCATACAATGCCACTCGAATACAACATCACAATACATAAGATCAACATCCGACTACGCATGAAACACAAACAGAAGCTCAAATGACATCCACCCTGCTAGCCCAGGCTGCCGACCTGGAACCTATCCCCTGATCGAAGAAGAAGCAGAAGAAGATCTCAATGCAAGCAAGCATCGCTCTCGCATCATGATCATCGCATAACCTGTACCTGCAACTGGTGTTGTAGTAATCTGTGAGCCACGAGGACTCAGCAATCCCGATACCATGGGTATCAATACTAGCAAAGCTTAAAGGGAAAGGAAGGGGGTAAAGTGGTGAGGCTGCAGCAGCGACTAAGCATATATGGTGGCTAACATACGCAAATAAGAGCGAGAAGAGAGCAAGCAGAACGGTCGTCAACTAGTAATGATCAAGAAGTGATCCTGAACTCCTACTTACGTCAAACATAACCCAGAAACCGTGTTCACTTCCCGGACTCCGCCGAGAAGAGACCATCACGGCTACACACGTGGTTGATGTGTTTTAATTCGGATCTGGTGTCAAGTCATCTACAACCGGACATTAACAAATTCCCATCTGCCTATAACCGCAGGCACGGCTTTCGAAAGATTATACCCTGCAGGGGTGTCCCAACTTAGCCCATGACAAGCTCTCGCGATCAACGAAGGAATAGACCTTCTCCCAGGAAGACCCGGTCAGACTCGGAATCCCGGTTTACAAGACATTTCGACAATGGTAAAACAAGACCAGCAAAGCCGCCCGATGCCCGACAATCCCGATAGGAGTTGCACATATCTCGTTCTCAAGGCAACACCGGATGAGCAATCCATACAACTAAAACCAGACCTCAAGTTTCCCTGAGGGGCGCTGCAAAGGGCTCTAGTTCGGACCAACACTTAGACAAGCACTGG
>NC_041387.1:551746938-551756778 GCF_002162155.2 Triticum dicoccoides
GACTCCCAATGGAAAAGTAGGTGGTGGTGAGGCAAATGGTAAAAGTCAATGTTGGGCCTTGCTGGAGGAGTTTTATTCAAAGAGAACTGTCAAGGGGGTCCCATAAATCACCCGACCGCGTAAGGAACGCAAAATCCGGGAACATAACACCGGTATGACAGAAACTAGGGCGGCAAGAGTGGAACAAAACACCAGGCATAAGGCCGAGCCTTCCACCCTTTACCAAATATATAGATGCATTAATAATATAAGAGATATTGTGATATCCCAACCAAAATCCTGTCCACCATGGAGCAATCTTCAACTTCACCTGCAACTAGCAACGCTATAAGAGGGCTGAGCAAAGCGGTAACATAGCCAAGCAACGGTTTGCTAGGAAGGGTGTCAAAGGTTAGAGGTTCATGGCAATTTGAGAGGCTTGATGAGCAAAAGATAGGTAACGTAGCATAGCAGTAGAATGAACCAACTAGCATAGCAATGATAGTAGTGAGATCCAGGGTAGCGGTCATCTTGCCTGAAATCCCGCAAGGAAGTCGAACGAATCCTCACGAACGCAACGTTACCGGAACTAAGAAGCAACACCGGAAAGAAACAAACAACATGGTAAATGCACAAGCATAAACATGGCATGATGCACAAACAAGTATGATGCATGTCCAGTTTAATGAGGCATGGCATAGCAAGTGCAACAAACAATACTACAAGTTAAGTGGAGATCAATATGCAACGAGTTGCATATTGAAGAAACACCACATGCATGTATTTAGTTTAATCTCGGTTATGCTACCAAACAATATTAAATGTTGTTAAACATGGCAAGAGGGTGAAACATAACGAAACTTCCTATCTAGGCAAGTTTAAATGAGGCCGGAAACAACAAACAACAATTCCGGAAAATCCTCATGTCCATATTTTAGATTCGGTACTGTTCAGACCTAAACACAATTTTAGAGTTGTTAATTAGGAAAATAAAGTGCACCATGTTAATCTAGGCATTTTTCCACCCCATTTACATATAAAGAACATTTAATTCCGAGCTACGGTTATTTAGTTATGAATTAAAGCATTTTAACATGGCATATAAGCAAATTAACACAAACAACATTTTAAACATTTGAAACATGGATGAAAATGGCATATTATTAATCTACACAATTTTCTGAGCATTTTACATATATAAATTATTTTAATCCGATGCACGGTTTATTAGTTATTATATGCATGAACATGGAGGGGTAATCTGTAAAACTGGAGTCTCTAGAAATTAGCTAAATTCGCAGCGTATGGAAAAAAATACATGGGCCGAAACTAACTGGCCCAACATGCACAGAAGAGGGGCTGGGCGCTGCTCACCCATGGGCTCCAGCCCGTTCGGTGGAGGAGGCCTGGCATAGCTTCGGCTGGGCCTGGTTAACGCGGGTGCGGTGCGCGCGCTGGGCTGAAGCGGGCGAAGGGCGCTGCTGGGCCGAGCGCTGAGGAGGCCCACGCGGGGGGGCGCGGCCCACGTGGCCGGTGACGGCTGCCGTCGTCTCTCTCAAACGGGGACGAGGCCGGCGGCACTAGCATCCAACGGCGACAGAGGACGGCGGTTCTCAGCGATTGGGAGGCAGAGGAGGCTAGATCCGGCGAGGGGAGGCCGGATCCGGGCGTCGGGAGCCCATTCCCGGCGCCGGAACGGGGCGGGGAGCTCCGGCGACAAAGCTGGAGGCGAGATCCCCAGACGGCGGCGGCGCGGTTCCCTGCGGGGAGGACAGAGATTAGAGGGAGGAGGAGAGGGGAGAAGGAGAAGAAGGCAGAGGGCGGCGGATCTGGCCTGGGCGTCGAGGTCGCCGACGGCAAGGGCGCAGGGAGGCGCCGGCAGGCGACGGAGAGGCGTTGGCGACGGGGACGGCGCCGAAGCAGAGGAGCGAGCGGACAGGGGCACAGGACAGGCGAGCGGCGGCGCGCGTGGGCCGGGGCGCGGCCCAGATCGGGCCTGGGGCGGGCCAGATCGGGGCTGCGGCGAAGTGGGGCGATTGGGGCGACGTGGTGCACGGGGAGTGGCCACGGGCGTGGTTGGCGGCGGCGCTAGCCACTGGGCCGGCGACAAGTGGCGTGGACGAGGTGGCCGGGTGGATTTGGTGGGTTTCGGGGGGGGGCTGAGCAGGTGGCGGCGGGAGGATCCCGAGGCTGGAGGTTAGGGTAGGGTTTAGACTAGGGTTAGACCAAAAATGGCATGGGGGTTTATATATGGAAGGGGCTAGGGTTTGGGGGGTTTTTGGAGGGGTTTCGGACCCTCGGATCTCGATCTGGTGGTCCGGAGCGGAGGGATGTTAGGTAGGTGGGCTAGTGGGCTGTGAAGAGGAGTTGGGCCGAGAGGAGAGAAGAGAAGTGCAGCCCGGCGGTAGTTTCGGAGACCAAAACGTCCGACGAATATACCGACTATATCGCGGTTACATAATTAACGGGAAACTTGGCAGGCGGCCTATCTACACTATAATAAGACCGCACGACAAGTTGCAACCCATTCCGAGAACATTTTTATGCCACTTATAAAATAATATTTCCGAGGTGCCGCGGGCGCGTGCGAGTGTGTCTGGGCTCGGAACGGACAACGGAGAGAACCGGCGGGACCCGAACGGATGCAAGTTTTATGAAAACGATGCCGATGCAATGCGCATGATGCTATGAGATGAGATGCATGACATGAAACAAAAAGCAAAACGAAAGACAGAAACCCAACCACGGAGGAAAAATAAATCACATAGCCGGAAATGGCAAGAGTCGAAGTTACGAATATGGAAAGTTGTATCCGGGGCGTTACAACACTCCACCACTACGAGAGGATCTCGTCCCGAGATCTAGGATGGCACCGGAGGGAAAAGGAAGAGGAAGATAAGCGGTAAAACTAAGTTGCTTCTTCGACCAATGAGTGAAACCACGAACCTTGAGAGGTTGAGCAATTAGAGATGAACGAGATTGCAAACAATCCGTTAGAAAAGAGGAACAAGGAACATTACGATAACTTGAAGGTTGCAAAGACATGAATGACGAGCACAATGGACAAGAAGGAATTGAAACCACTCTGGTTGAAACGAGATAAGAATGAATAAGAATGATATAATATGGACAGCACTCCGACTGTAAATGGAAGAAATTGAACATGAACTTACAAGATGAGAGGATACTTGATGAGATCAACAACACACTACCTCCGGAACTATTGAAAGAATGGCACAAGGGGTAAGAAAGATTTCAGACAGCTCTCCGGTTGAGGAAGGAGGCAAAACTTGATAAGATGAGGGAACTCGAATGAAAACACGACACGGCGGTTAAATGGATAAGCATGAAAATGGCATGATCTTGATAAAACGAGATGATGGGTGAAGAGAGCAACATCACATTGCCTCCGAAAGAAGGAATAGAAGATAGATCATTGGAATAACAGGATGAAGAAGAAAATGCCAACTTCTGCCACAATTGAGCTAAGAAAGCACCCTTCCAAGAAGGTTATAACGGAGTTGTTGGAAAACCAACAACGAAAAGAATAATCTTGTAGTGGGCTTATGGAAAACATCCCAAGACTAAGAGGTGAAATTCTGCCACTAACGGAAACAATAGATTGGATTGAGGTCAACGAAGAGATGAAAAACCTCTTCCACCAAGGAGGATAAAGAGCAAGCTTGGGTCATGCATAATCACCACAAATAGCAACAACCCTTAAGGCAAGGCTTTAGGTGAAATATAACCCAAGATACTCCAACGAAGAAGTTGATTGGACTGAGAAGAACTCATGCTCGAAGGAGTTGATGGGTTTAACTACCTCATTCTTGACAACATATGAATCATGAAACATGAATGAAATTGTCAAGAGTGACATAACACCACCTCAAAAGATATTGAAGAAGGAATTGCACTTCGAACTGCAATAAGAAGAATACTTGAACGCCTCAAAACAAAACATGTGTTGAGCACCATGTTTACTTTTGAGAATAGCTTGGCGGATCATAGCTTCGAGAGAAATCTTGAAGAACAATATGAGAATGAAAGAAATCCTTGATGAACCACCATGTTGAGCCTTCGTGAGAACTCCGGTAATAAAATCAAAGGATGATAACAAAGAAAGAGAAGTTGAAAACACAAGGTGAAGCCTTGCGATGATTTAGATGGAGCTTTGCGACGATATAACCGAGAAAACTTGGAACTCCGGAAAGAAAAGATGAATATTAGAACCGAGAATTACTTCATCATGAACAATCTCCGGAAGAAGGAATTAATCACTTGGATGAAACAAGAATAAGAATTATGTCATGCCTATCCTTCACCAATTTAAATTGATGACAAGCAACGGATTTGGCATACTACTTATTCTCATAGAAAGAATTAAGAGAGATATAGCATAAACTTGAGAAGGTATAGATGGAACCACCGGTGGAATTGAAACAACGAAAGAATGGATGAATTGATACGATAACGAAGAAAGAGAAATCTTGAAGGACCCACCGTAAGAATTGAAAATGAAAGAAGTAAAGGGGTGAATCACAGGTAAGAATTAGAGAACGAATGAAGATACTTGAGGGAATTTGATACAAGAGAACGAGAAGATCACGAGCTAATTAGAGAATACTTGAGCAATGCACCGGTAAGATTTGGATAACGAGAGCTGGAGGCTGAGAATGAAGAATTATGACATGATGGCCTTCGGAGGAAAGAAATGAAAACAACACATGAAATGCTCCGGATGGTAAGAAAAGAATTATGACAATCGAAAACAATTATGAGAGGATGGCATGAAGCTAGAACCATGAATCTTGAAGAGAATGGAGCAAGATTTAAGAGAAACTCTTCTTCGGTCTTCAAATGTTGAGAATGATGATGAGAACCACCATGCATTGTTGAGATACTCCGGAACAAAGAAGAATAGAAATGATGAACCAACGATGAAAATATTCTGAAAGCGATCTTGGATAAGGAAAATGACTGATGAAAATTCATTCTTACGTCAAACTTCGAAAGACTTTGGGAATGGCTCCGGGAAAATTAGAAGAGTCAGGTAAGATCCTAGGAAAAGACCTGTGGGTTAGGGCCCACTCAAAAGAAACACCATTGAAATAATTTTGAAGATAGATTGCACTGGTAGAATTAAATAGCTTGAATGAGATAACAACCTCGAAATATCTTGAACGGATTGAGAATGGAAACACAAGTCTTCTGAGATATCTTGAGCACTCCAGAACAAATGAATAGCAAGAGGTGAGTGATTGAGAGGTGCATCGGCATGAGAAAGCATTTTACACAAGGAAAGGAATATGATCGACACTGAAATCTTGAATTGGATCCACCGGAGAAGAAACAACAATGAAGGATGATGAACTTAAAACTATTGAGCATCTTCTTGGGAAATCACCGGATAAGAACATTGAAAAGAGTGAACTGACTTCACATGAATAAATGGATACTTGGATAAGAAATCTGAGTCCTTGAAGAACAAGGGGTGGGAGGGCGGGAAAGAAAAGGCAACTTGGGTACGGATGAAACGAACAACGTTGGGAAACTGAGAGATGATCTTGTGAATGTTGAAATGATCGGATCCACTTGAAAAGAAGCACACCGCTTGGAAAGAATTGACATGACAACCTCAGTGATCAAAAGGATTGGTATTCACATAGCAATATGAGAACACCGTTTAGGAAAGGTATGGATTCAACATTTGACTTCGAAGCAACTTGAATACCACAAATAAAACAAAACAAAGGATTTGGCTTGCAGAATAAGCCGGAACAAACATATGATAGAGATTTCATCCAAAGTTTTCGTGGTGGGGCCCACACGGGCTCGATTGTACAGCACCATCATGTACAAGGCAGTGCACATGACATACGAAGTGTCCCCGAACCAGCATAGCCAAGGGTTCTTTAAGACACAACGAGACCACTGTAAAAACGACCGTGGAAAGGCGGACCACTAGACGTCAAACCCCAATCTCATATCATGCATCTGTCGAAAAGATATTCTAGGAGCTACTTGAATTCCCACCTATAAAACTCCTGAAACTTTCTGGTTATGCAATCTGGTGTTGGGGATACAGGGGAAGTAATATATCTCACCGAAACTAACAATACCTACATCCAGCTGTATCCATCCGTCAACACATAACCAAGAAACCTTCGGAAATCGTGTACCTTAACCTTCGAAAAGCATCCGTTATATGAGTTATGGCAATACTCCCGAGCTCGCCCCAGTACTGGGTTATCGGGGTTATCTCACCAACAACTGCATAAAAGAGATTTTCGATGTCGGCAAAACTCAGGTATTCTAGAACTGCAACGATAAAATTGTGACGACAACACCTCAGAGCTCGACTCCCCGGGATAAAGCCACATAAATAGACAGGAGGCACCAAGAACAATGTTCTCGTCACAAAACCATCAGAACGATTCCAAGATACCCGCGTGATCCTAAAAAAATTTGAGTGAAATTTGAGGAGAGGACAGTCAAAACATCTACGTCAGGAGACCTCACCAGAGCGACGAAGGGACTGAGGAGTAAAAAGAATTCCTACTCTCTGATATATATAATCCTAAGACTCAAAATAGTTTTTTTCTAGACTCAACAACGGCCAACAATCAAGGGGGCTCCTATGGTCGGTCGAGGCTCTGATACCAACTTGTCACGCCAATATGCGAACCTATCCAAAAGGAACTCGAAGGTCCCACCAAGGATAGACCCGCATATTGAAACGCTTTTGCAAGGTGGATATCATTACATCAACATTACATAATAGATGGGGATACATACATAAGGCATACAATGCCACTCGAATACAACATCACAATACATAAGATCAACATCCGACTACGGATGAAACAAAAACAGAAGCTCAAACGACATCCACCCTGCTAGCCCAGGCTGCCGACCTGGAACCTATCCCCTGATCGAAGAAGAAGCAGAAGAAGATCTCAACACAAGCAAGCATCGCTCTCGCGTCATGATCATCGCATAACCTGTACCTGCAACTGGTGTTGTAGTAATCTGTGAGCCACGAGGACTCAGCAATCCCAATACCATGGGTATCAAGACTAGCAAAGCTTAAAGGGAAAGGAAGGGGGGTAAAGTGGTGACGCTGCAGCAGCGACTAAGCATATATGGTGGCTAACATACGCAAATAAGAGCGAGAAGAGAGCAAGCAGAACGGTCGTCAACTAGTAATGATCAAGAAGTGATCCTGAACTCCTACTTACGTCAAACATAACCCAGAAACCGTGTTCACTTCCCGGACTCCGCTGAGAAGAGACCATCACGGCTACACATGCTGTTGATGTGTTTTAATTTGGATCTGGTGTCAAGTCATCTACAACCGGACATTCACAAATTCCCATCTGCCTATAACCGCAGGCACGGCTTTCGAAAGATTATACCCTACAGGGGTGTCCCAACTTAGCCCATGACAAGCTCTTGCGATCAACGAAGGAATAGACCTTCTCCCAAGAAGACCCGATCAGACTCGAAATCCCGGTTTACAAGACATTTCGACAATGGTAAAACAAGACCAGCAAAGCCGCCCGATGCACCGACAATCCCGATAGGAGCTGCACATATCTCGTTCTCAGGGCAACACCGGATGAGCAATTTGTACAACTAAAACCGGACCTCAAGTTTCCCTGAGGGGGCGCTGCAAAGGGCTCTAGTTCGGACCAACACTTAGACAAGCACTGGCTCGGGGGGGGGGGGTTATAATAAAGATGACCCTCGAGAGAGCGACTCCCAAGGGAAAAGTAGGTGGTGGTGAGGCAAATGGTAAAAGTCAATGTTGGGCCTTGCTGGAGGAGTTTTATTCAAAGCGAACTGTCAAGGGGGTCCCATAAATCACCCAACCGCGTAAGGAACGCAAAATCCGGGAACATAACACCGGTATGACGGAAACTAGGGCGGCAAGAGTGGAACAAAACACCAGGCATAAGGCCGAGCCTTCCACCCTTTACCAAATATATAGATGCATTAATAATATAAAAGATATTGTGATATCCCAACCAAAATCCTATCCACCATGGAGCAATCTTCAACTTCACCTACAACTAGCAACACTATAAGAGGGCTGAGCAAAGCGGTAACATAGCCAAGCAACGATTTGCTAGGAAGGGTGTCAAAGGTTAGAGGTTCATGGCAATTTGAGAGGCTTGATGAGCAAAAGATAGGTAACGCATCATAGCGATAGAACGAAGCAACTAGCATAGCAATGATAGTAGTGAGATCCAGGGTAGCGGTCATCTTGCCTGAAATCCCGCAAGGAAGAAGAATGAGTCCATGAAGTAGACGAACCAACGAAGTCGAACGAATCCTCGCGAACGCAACGTTACCGGAACTAAGAAGCAACACCGGAAAGAAACAAACAACATGGTAAATGCACAAGAATAAACATGGCATGATGCACAAACAAGTATGATGCATGTCCGGTTTAATTAGGCATGGCGTAGCAAGTGCAACAAACAATACTACAAGTTAAGTGGAGATCAATATGCAATGAGTTGCATATTGAAGAAACACCACATGCTAGTATTTAGTTTAATCTCGGTTATGCTACCAAACAATATTAAATGTTGTTAAACATGGCAAGAGCGTGAAACATAATGAAACTACCTATCTAGGCAAGTTTAAATGAGGTCGGAAACAACAAACAACAATTCCGGAAAATCCTCATGTCCATATTTTAGATTCGGTATGCCCTAAACACAATTTTAGAGTTGTTAATTAGGAAAATAAAGTGCACCATGTTAATTTAGGCATTTTTCCACCCCATTTACATATAAAGAACATTTAATTCCGAGCTACGCTTATTTAGTTATGAATTAAATCATTTTAACATGGCATATAAGCAAATTAACACAAACAGCATTTTAAACATTTTAAACATGGATGAAAATGGCATATTATTAATCTACACAATTTTCTGAGCATTTTACATATATAAATTATTTTAATCCGATGCACGGTTTATTAGTTATTATATGCATGAACATGGAGGGATAATCTGTAAAACTGGAGTCTCTGGAAATTAGCTAAATTCGCAGCGTATGAAAAAAAATACATGGGCCGAAACTAACTGGCCCAACATGCACAAAAGAGGGGCTGGGCGCTGCTCACCCATGGGCTCCAGCCCGTTCGGTGGGGGAGGCCTGGCATAGCTTCGGCTGGCCTGGTCAACGCGGGTGCGGTGCGCGCGCTGGGCTGAAGCGGGCGAAGGGCGCTGCTGGGCCGGGTGCTGAGGAGGCCCAAGCGGGGGGGCGCGGCCCAGGTGGCCAGTGACGGCTGCCGTCGTCTCTCCCGAACGGGGACGAGGCCGGCGGAACCAGCATCCAACGGCGACGGAGGACGGCGGTTCTCAGCGATGGGGAGGCAGAGGAGGCTAGATCCGGCGAGGGGAGGCCGGATCAAGGCGTCGGGAGCCCATTCCCGACGCCGGAACGGGGCGGGGAGCTCTGGCGACGGAGCTGGAGGCGAGATCCCCAGACGGCGGCGGCGCGGTTCCCTACGGGGAGGAGAGAGATTATAGGGAGGAGGAGAGGGGAGAAGGAGGAGAAGGCAGAGGGCGGAGGATCTGGCCTGGGCGTCGAAGCAGGGAGGCGCCGACAGGCGATGGAGAGGCGCTGGCGACGGGGTCGGCGCTGAAGCAAAGGAGCGAGTGGACGGGGGCGCAGGACAGGCGAGCGGCGGCGCGCACGGGCTGGGGCGCGGCCCAGATCGGGCCTGGGGCGGGCTGGATCGGGGCTGCGGCGAAGTGGGGCGATTGGGGCGACGTGGCGCACGGGGAGTGGCCACGGGCGCGGTTGGCGGCGGCGCTAGCCACTGGGCCGGTGACAAGTG
>NC_041387.1:551757072-551799478 GCF_002162155.2 Triticum dicoccoides
CGGGAGGATCCCGAGGCTGGAGGTTAGGGTAGGGTTTAGACTAGGGTTAGACCAAAAATGGCATGGGGGGTTTATATATATGGAAGGGGCTAGGGTTTGGGGGGTTTTTGGAGGGGTTTCGGACCCTCGGATCTCGATCTGGCGGTCCGGAGCGGAGGGATGTTAGGTAGGTGGGCTAGTGGGCTGTGAAGAGGAGTTGGGCCGAGAGGAGAGAAGAGAAGTGCAGCCCGGTGGTAGTTTCGGAGACCGAAACGTCTGACGAATATACAGACTATATCGCAGTTACATAATTAACGGTTGGGCAGTCAAACGGACTCCGAATGCGACGAAACTTGGCAGGCGGCCTGTCTACACTATAATAAGACCGCACGACAAGTTGCAACCCATTCCGAGAACATTTTTATGCCACTTATAAAATAATATTTTGGAGGTGCCACGGGCGCGTGCGAGTGTGTCTGGGCTCGGAACGGATAACAGAGAGAACCGGCGGGACCCGAACGGATGCAAGTTTTATGAAAACGATGTCGATGCAATGGGCAAGATGCTATGAGATGAGATGCATGACATGAAACAAAAAGCAAAACGAAAGACAGAAACCCAACCACGGAGGAAAAATAAATCACATAGCCGGAAATGGCAAGAGTCAGAGTTACGAATATCGAAAGTTGTATCCGGGGCGTTACAGCCACGCTTCCTCTTGGTCGGCCGTGCACTCCCAGCCGAGTCCGCCGTGCGCTTCAGGGCCCGGGGCCGTGGCGCGGCGTTATCCTTCCAGTGCGAATGGCTCGGCACCGCTCCCTGCGACGACCCAGCTCCGCCCGCATCGCTGCCTCCTCCGCCCAACGCCACTACATCAGCAATCGGCGTCAGCATCGCCCGCGCCGTGTCACGACCAACAACTCAAGAAACACGAAAGAAAATGCAAGACTTACCCACGCGACGCCGGGCGCCGATCTCGACCTCGTCCTTCTCCTCTCCGCCGTGGGATGCGGGCTCCTCCGACGCCGCCCGCACCACCTGCGACGGAGCCCGGGCGTAAGGGTGCCGGATGGCATTCAGAAGCACCTCCCACGTTGCGTCGGGACGCATGAGGAGATGTGCAGCAGCAAAATAACAGACCAAACTCTCACCAGAGGTGCCAGATTCGACTGGCTGTACGGTGCCTTGCCGAACTGCCAGTCGTCCCCAAGGTTGGCCTTGGAGATGTTGTTTACCCGATGCACGATCTGGTCCGCCGACAGGCGCATCGCCCCCAAGCGGTTGGAGTCCTAAAGACTGACCATCTCACCGATAAGGTAGGTGCACCGCTGCAGCGGGAGGAGCGGGCGTGTGATGATCTCGGCAATGAGGTCGGTGCCGGTGAGCCCCTCCCGCTTCTTCATCATTGCTACCCGCTCGCAGAGATTGAGGATCTCCTGCGACGAGTTCCTGGGGTAGTAGCCCCAGTCCATCTTCGCCCGCGGCGGCGCGACGGCGAAGGCCGGAAGGTTGATGCGGTCCGCACCCAAGTTGCGGACGTAGAAGAAGGAGTTCTGCCATTTCTTGGTAGAGTCCTCCAGCGAGATCTTGGGCCAATCCTCCCCTGACCGCTTCAAGATGATGGCGGTGCCGCAATCGGCGAACTCCCCGGCCGTCGGCCCCTGCTGCTTCAGGGAGAAGAAGCGCGCCCAGAGGTCAATCGTGGGTTCAATCCCCGGGTAGGGGTGACGAAGCCCGAGAGCTGGACGATGGCGCCCGCGCCAAGATGGTGGGGCAGGAGCTCGAAGAACTCCAGGAACATGCGGAAGAAGGAGCTCTCCGGCAGCCCAAGCCCGCGCTCAAAATGCGGGAGGAAGACAACACATTTCGTGCCCTGCGGCTGCGGCCTCTGCTCGCCCCGCGGCAGGGGCACGATGACCTCCGTCTCCCGCGGCAACCGCCGGGAGGAGCGGAGATGGGCGATATCCTCGACGGTGATGGTCGAGCCCATCCAAGAGCCCGACGGCAGCGCCATCGGTGGAGAAGAAAGACAAGAGGAAGAAGAACGACAACGGAGCTCTGCTCATAGCAGCGGGCGTTGCAGCGTGGCAGTCGCAAGAAGCAGAGCAAGGGCGAAGAGGCAGGAGGGTGTGAGCGAGAATAATGTTCGCCACGCCCCTTGCCCTGATTTATAGCCCTCGGTTTGAACATGGGGGAGTGGGATCATCTGTGCCCGCCTTTCGCACTACTCCGCAATAAGTGCGCACGTACGCACGCAATAACTGCATGGGTAAGAGCAACTGACCCCGGACGCCGCAATAAATCCGGATGTGTGGGCCAAGGGCATGCGGCGGCTGGCCCTAGTCCGTCGCCCAGTCCTATCACACGCGTGGCCTGTCAGGCCCCTTAGACTTCCGGGCACCACGTGGCACCCGTGCGAAGCCCGAGAGATTGCCCCAAGATTCGACGGACTCCTCGGTTCCTGCCACCGCCGGGGTGCCGCGATCCAGTTTTCGAAAAAAAACAGCACACAGTGGGTGTTGCCGGACCCAGCGATCGCAGAATTTGCCTTGCTTAAGGGGGAAACTGCGAAGGCCCTCCTTTCTAAAGACGGCGGACCTTCATAGCTTTGGGGACTACTGTCGGGGGGATGAACCCCGGGAAGGCAACGGATCCCAGATCCTTTTCAAAAACAACGGGGCCGGCGTCACCCCTCAAGCCGGCACGCACTTGGACGGATTTCTCGACCCGGCCAGGCCCCGTGACTCGGCCGAACTCTCCAACCCGACCAAGCACCTCGACGCGGACTCGACGACCAGTATAAGACAGTCGAGCCCGGCGCAACCATGACTTCCCCAACAAGCCAGCTCCACACGTGGCGTGCTTCGCAACCCAGCCACGGGTCAGCCACATCAAGTAAACACTCTCAAAACATGTATGCAACATGATAAGATGAAACTACATGCAAAATCAAGCAAGCTTCATATAGAGCATGCTCAAAACGGAGCAACGCTGCAACACATTGATGTCTACTACATAACCTTCTTCTTGTAGACGTTGTTGGGCCTGCAAGTGCACAGGTTTGTAGGACAGTAGCAAATTTCCCTCAAGTGGATGACCTAAGGTTTATCAATCCGTAGGAGGCGTAGGATGAATATGGTCTCTCTCAAACAACCCTGCAACCAAATAACAAAGAGTCTCTTATGTCCCCAACACACCCAATACAATGGTAAATTGTATAGGTGCACTAGTTCGGTGAAGAGATGGTGATACAAGTGCAATATGGATAGTAGATAAAGGTATTTGTAATCTGAAATTATAAAAACAGCAAGGTAACAAGTGATAAAAGTGCGCGTAAACGGTATTCCAATGGTGGGAAACAAGGCATAGGGTTCATACTTTCACTAGTGCAAGTTCTCTCAACAATAATAACATAGATAGATCATATAGCAATCCCTCAACATGCTACAAAGAGTCACTCCAAAGACACTAATAGCAGAGAACAAACGAAGAGATTATGGTAGGGTATGAAACCACCTCAAAGTTATCCTTTCTGTTCTATCTATTCAAGAGTTCGTAGTAACATGACATGAAGCTATTCTTTCTGCTCAATCTATCATAGAGTTCATACTAGAATAACATCTTAAGACACAAATCAACAAAATCCCTAATGTCACCTAGATACTCCACTGTCACCTCAAGTATCCATGGGCATGATTATACGATATGCATCACACAATCTCAGATTTATCTATTCAACAAACACAAAGTACTTCAAAGAGTGCCCCAAAGTTTCTACCGAAGAGTCAAGAATGTGTGCCAACCCCTATGCATAGGTTCATTGGCGGAACCCGCAAGTTGGTCACCAAAACATACATCAAGAGGCACATGATATCCCATTGTCACCACAGATAAGCATGACAAGACATACATAAAGTGCTCTCATAAAAGACTCAATCCGATAAGACAACTTCAAAAGGGAAAACTCAATTCGTCACAAGAGAGTAGAGGGGGAGAAACATCATAAGATCCAACTACAATAGCAAAGCTCAGGATACATCAAGATCGTGCCACAGAGGGAACACGAGAGAGAACTCGAGAGAGAGAGAGAGATCAAACACATAGCTACTCGTACATACCCTCATCCTCGAGGGTGAACTACTCCCTCCTCGTCATGGATAGCACCGGGATGATGAAGATGGCCACCGGTGATGGATCCCCCCTCCGGCAGGGTGCCGGGTAGGGCTCCCGAGAGGTTTTTTGTGGCTAGAGAGGCTTGCAGCGGCGGAACTCCCGATCTATCTTGATATATGATGTTTTTAGGGTACGAGAGAATATATAGGTGAAAGAAGTCGGTCGGGAGGTGCTTGAGGGGCCCACGAGACAGCGGGGCGCGCCCAGTAGGGGGGGGGCGCCCTCCTATCTTGTGGCCTCCTCGAGGCTCTTCTGACATGAACTCCAAGTCTCCTGGGTGATAATCTTCCCAAAAATCATGCTGCCGAAGGTTTCGTTCCGTTTGGACTCTGTTTGATATTACTTTTCTTCGAAATACTGAAACAGGCAATAAAACAGCAATATGGGTTGGGCCTCCGGTTAGTAGGTTAGTCCCAAAAATAATATAAAAGTGTATAATAAAGCCTGTAATAATTCAAAACGGATAATAAAATAGCATGGAACAATCAAAAATTATAGATACGTTGGAGACGTATCAAGCATCCCCAAGCTTAATTCCTGCTCGTCGTCGAGTAGGTAAATGATAAAAACAGAATTTTTGATGTGGAATGCTACCCAGCATGATTCTCAATGTAATTTCTCTTTATTGTGGCATGAATGTTCAGATCCAAGTGATTCAAAATAAAAGTTCATATTGACAAAAGAAATAACAATACTTCAAGCATACTAATAAAAGAAATCATGTCTTCTCAAAATAACATGGCTAAAGAAATTTCATCCCTACAAAATCATATAGTTAGGCTATGCTTCATTTTCGTCACATAAAGATGTTCCCAACTTCTATACCCCCGATGACAAGCCAAGCAATTGTTTCGTACTTAAATAATCTCAAACTATTTCAACCTTCACGCAATACATGAGCGTGAGCCATGGATATAGCACTATGGGTGGAATAGAATAATGATTGGGGGTTGTGTGGAGAAGACAAAAAAGGAGAAAGTCTCACATTGACGTGGATAATCAATAGGCTATGGAGATGCACATCAATTGATATCAATATGAGGAGTAGGGATTGCCATGCAACAGATGCACTAGAGCTATAAATGAATGCTCAACAAAAGAAAACTAGTGGGTGTGCATCCAACTTGCTTGCTCATGAAGACCTAGGGCATTTGAGGAAGCCCATTGTAGGAATATACAAGCCAAGTTCTATAATGAAAAATTCCCACTAGCATAAAAAAGAGAACCTATGAGACTCACTACATGAGAAAACATGGTGCTACTTTGAAGCACAATTTAAGAGACTCGCTACATGACGAACAAGGTGCTACTTTGAAGCACAAGTGTGGAAAAATAGATAGTAGCATTGCCCTTTTTATTTATTTTCCTTTTTTTCTTTTTTTCTTTTTCTTTTTTTCTTTTTTTTGGGCCTTTCTTTTTTTGCTTTTGTCCTTTCTTCCTTTTCTTTCTTTTTGTTCTTTTTGGGCAATGCTCTAGTAATGATGATTATCACACTTTTGTTGATTATAACATAGGAATTACAACTCAAAACTAGAACAAGATATGACTCTATATGAATGCCCCCGGCGGTGTACCGGGGTGGTGAAATGAATCAAGAGTGACATGTATGAAAAATAATGGATGGTGGCTTTGCCACAGATACCATGTCAACTACATGATCATGCAATGGCAATATGACAAAAGTAAAGTATGTCATAATGATGATGAACGGAACGGTGGAAAGTTGCACGGCAATATATCTTGGAATGACTATGGAAATGCCATAATAGGTAGGTATGGTGGCTGTTTTGAGGAAGATATAAGGAGGTTTATGTGTGATAGAGCGTATCGTATCACGGGGTTTGGATGCACCGGCGAAGTTTGCACCAACTCTCAAGGTGAGAAAGGGCAATGCACGGTACCGAAGAGGCTAGCAGTGGTGGAAAGGTAAAAGTGCGTATAAATCATGGACTCAACATTAGTCAAAAGAACTCATATACTTATTGCAAAAATTTAGAAGTCATAAAAAATCAAGCACTATGCGCATGCTCCTAGGAGGATAGATTGGTAGGAAAAGACCATCGCTCGTCCCCGACCGCCACTCATAAGGATGCACAAGCCAGGTACACTTCCTGTTTCAAATTTGCTAGACAACTTTAACCAAACGTGCATGTTACGGGACTTGCTAACTTCAACACAAGCATTCTTTAAATTCATAATCACCCAACTAGCATGACTTTAATATCACTACCTCCCTATCTCAAAACAATTATCAAGTACCAAGTTGATCATAGCATCCAATTCACTTCTATGATAGTTTTCATTCAAATAACCATGTTGTTTAAGACTCTCAAAATAATATAAGTGAAGCATGAGAGTTCATTAATTTCTACAAAATAAAACCACCGTCGTGCTCTAAAAAGATATAAGTGAAGTACTAGAGCAAATGACAAACTACTCCAACAAGATAAAAGTGAAGATCAACGAGTGGCTAAATAATTCTCATTAAAGAATTTAAGATCTTGGTATTGTATTCAAGTAGCAAGAAAAACAAAATAAAATGACATTGCAAGGATAGCACAACTCATGTGAAGAAGCAAAAACTTAGGCTCAACCGATACTAACCGACAGTTGTTGAAGAAGAAAGGTGGGATGACTACCGGAGCATCCCCAAGCTTAGATGCTTGAGACTTCTTGAAATATTATCTTGGGGTGCCTTTGGAATCCCCAAGCTTGAAATTTTGTGTCTCCATAATTCCTCTCATATCATGGTTTCTCATTTTATCAAAAAGCTTCATCCACAACAAACTCGACAAGAACTCGTGAGATAGGTTAGTATAAACCAAAGCAAAACTTTATCATTTTATACTGTAACAAATCACTTAAATTATTATTCAAGATTGCATACTAAATGTCTATGCATATTTAATACTCCTATCCTCCAATAGAATCATTAAACAAGCAAACATGTGCAAACAATGCAACCATAACAGCAATCTGCCAAAACAGTACAGTATGAAAAGAATGCAAGATTCATCATACTTCGCTAACTACAAAAATTATTAGAGAAAATTCCCACTGTAATAAATTTATCAGAGCTTAATATTCAAAAAGATTCAACATTATACCATTTTCTGACTTTCCTAGGGAATTTTTGCAACAGCGGTAAACTTTCTGTTTCCAAACAGCAACATGTATACTAGCAAAATAAACATGGTAAAGGCTATCCTTGACATTTTTATTGAAACTAAAGATTCAAAACATTATTCTAACTAACAGCAAGCAAAAACTAACAAAATAAAATGACGCTCCAAGCAAGACACATATCATGGGGTGAATAAAAATATAGCTCCAAGTAAAGTTACCGATGAACGTAGACGAAAGAGGGGATGCCTTCCCGGGCATCCCCAAGCTTAGGCTCTTGATTGTCCTTGGATATTACCTTGGGGTGCCTTGGGAATCCCCAAGCTTAGGCTCTTGCCACTCCTTATTCCATAATCCATCGAATCTTTTACCCAAAACTTGAAAACTTCAAACACACAAAACTCAACACAAAACTCGTAAGCTCCGTTAGTATAAGAGAATAAAACCACCACTTAGGTACTGTTATAAACTCATTCTAAATTCATATTTGTGTAATACCTACTGTATTCCAACTTCTCTATGGTTCATACCCTTACATACTAGCCATAGATTCATCAGAATAAGCAAACAACACAATGAAAACAGAATCTGTCAAAAACAGAACAATCTGTAGTAATCTGTATCGAACGTATACTTCTGGAACCCCAAAAATTATGAAATACATTGGTGGACCTGAGGAATTTGTCTATTAATCATCTGCAAAAAGAATCAACCTAAAATCACTCTTCAGTAAAAAATGGCAGCTATTCTCGTGAGCGCTAAAGTTTCTGTTTTCTACAGCAAGATCATATAGATTTCACCCAAGTCTTCCCAAAGGTTCTACTTGGCACTTTATTGAAACAAAAGCTATAAAACATGATTACTACAGTAGCATAATCATGTGGAAACACAAAACAGTAAGGGTAAATATTGGGTTGTCTCCCAACAAGCGCTCTTCTTTAATGCCTTTTTAGCTAGGCATGATGATGACAATGATGCTCACATAAAAGATAAGAATTGAGACATAAAGAGAGCATCATGAAGAATATGACTAGCACATTTAAGTCTAACCCACTTCCTATGCATAGGGATATTGTGAGCAAATAACTTGTGGGAACAATAATCAACTAGCATAGGAGGGTAAAATAAGCATAGCTTCAAAATTTTCAACACATAGAGAGGAAACTTAATATTATTGCAATTCCTACAAGCATATGTTCCTCCCTCATAATAATTTTCCGTAGCATCATGAATGAATTCAACAATATAGCCAGCACCTAAATCATTCTTTTCATGATCTACAAGCATAGAAAATTTACTACTCTCCACATAAGCAAAATTCTTCTCATGAATAATAGTGGGAGCAAACTCAACAAAATAACTATCATGTGAGGCATCATCCAATTGAAAACTAAAATCATGATGACAAGTTTCATGGTTATCATTATTCTTTATAGCATACAAGTCATCACAATAATCATCATAGATAGCAACTTTGTTCTCATAATCAATTGGAACCTCTTCCGAAATAGTGGAATCATCACTAAATAAAGTTGACACTCTTCCAAATCCACTTTCATATTCATCACAATAAGATTCAATATCCTACAAAATAGTGGGATCAATACTACCTAAAGTTGACACTCTTCCAAACCCACTTTCATCAATATAATCATCAAAAATAGGAGGCATGCTTTCATCATACTAAATATTCTCATCAAAACTTGGGGGACAAAAAATATCATATTCATCAAACATAGCTTCCCCAAGCTTGTGGCTTTGCATATCATTAGCATCATGGATATTAAAGGAATTCATACTAACAACATTGCAATCATGCTCATCATTCAAATATTTATTGCCAAACATTTTATATATTTCTTCTTCTAGCATTTGAGCACAATTTTCCTTACCATCATTCTCACGAAAGATATTAAAAAGATGAAGCGTATGAGACAAACTCAATTCCATTTTTTTGTAGTTTTCTTTTATAGACTAAACTAGTGACAAAACAAGAAACAAAAAGATTCGATTGCAAGATCTAAAGATATACCTTCAAGCACTCACCTCGCCAAAAAAGAGCTTAGTTGATGGGGTGTGAGTGCCATTTACTTAGCCTCCCCGGCAACGGCGCCAGAAAAGAGCTTGATGTCTACTACACAACCTTCTTCTTGTAGAAGTTGTTGGGCCTGCAAGTGCACTGGTTTGTAGGACAGTAGCAAATTTCCCTCAAGTGGATGACCAAAGGTTTATCAATCCGTAGGAGGCGTAGGATGAAGATGGTCTCTCTCAAACAACCCTGCAACCAAATAACAAAGAGTCTCTTGTGTCCCCAACACACCCAATACAATGGTAAATTGTATAGGTGCACTAGTTTAGCGAAGAGATGGTGATACAAGTGCAATATGGATAGTAGATAAAGGTATTTGTAATCTGAAATTATAAAAACAGCAAGGTAAAAAGTGATAAAAGTGAGCGTAAACGGTATTGCAATGGTGGGAAACAAGGCATAGTATTCATACTTTCACTAGTGCAAGTTCTCTCAACAATAATAACATAGATAGATCATATAACTATCCCTCAACATGCAACAAAGAGTCACTCCAAAGACACTAATAGCGGAGAACAAACAAAGAGATTATGGTAGGGTACAAAACCACGTGAAAGTTATCCTTTATGTTCTATTTATTCAAGAGTTCGTAGTAAAATAACATGAAGTTATTCTTTCCGCTCAATCTATCATAGAGTTCATACTAGAATAACACTTAAGACACAAATCAACCAAAACCCTAATGTCACCTAGATACTCCATTTTCACCTCAAGTATCTGTGGGCATGATTATACGATATGCATCACACAATCTCGGATTCATCTATTCAACCAACACAAAGTACTTCAAAGAGTGCCCCAAAGTTTCTACTGGAGAGTCAAGAACGTTTGCCAACCCCTATGCATAGGTTCATGGGCGGAACCCGCAAGTTGGTCACCAAAACATACATCAAGAGGCACATGTTATCCCATTATCACCATAGATAAGCACGGCAAGACGAACATAAAGTTTTCTCATAAAAGACTCAATCCGATAAGACAACTTCAAAAGGGAAAACTCAATTCGTCACAAGAGAGTAGAGGGGGAGAAACATCATAAGATCCAACTATAATAGCAAAGCTCGGGATACATCAAGATCGTGCCATAGAGGGAACACGAGAGAGAACTCGAGAGAGAAAGATCAAACACATAGCTACTGGTACATACCCTCAGCCTCGAGGGTGAACTACTCCCTCCTCGTCATGGATAGTGCCGGGATGATGAAGATGGCCACCGGTGATGGATCCCCCCTCCGGCAGGGTGCCGGGAAGGGCTCCCGAGAGGTTTTTGGTGGCTACAGAGGCTTGCGGTGGCGGAACTCCTGATCTATCTTGATATATGATGTTTTTAGGGTACGAGAGAATATATAGGCGAAAGAAGTCGGTCGGGAGGTGCTCGAGGGGCCCACAAGACAGGGGGCACGCCCAGTAGGGGGGCGCGCCGTCCTATCTTGTGGCCTCCTTGAGGCTCTTCTGACATGAACTCCAAGTCTCCTGGGTGATAATCTTCCAAAAAATCAAGCTTTCGAAGGTTTCGTTCCATTTGGACTCCGTTTGATATTCATTTTCTTTGAAATACTAAAACAGGCAATAAAACAACAATATGGGCTGGGCCTCCGGTTAGTAGGTTAGTCCCAAAAATAATATAAAAGTGTATAATAAAGCCCATAATCATTCAAACCGGATAATAAAATAGCATGGAACAATCAAAAATTATAGATACGTTGGAGACGTATCAAGCATCCCGAAGCTTAATTCTTGCTCGTCGTCGAGTAGGTAAATGATAAAAACAGAGAATTTTTGATGTGGAATGTTACCTAGCATGATTGTCAATGTAATTTCTCTTTATTGTGGCATGAATGTTCAGATCCAAGTGATTCAAAATAAAAGTTCATATTAACAAAAGAAATAACAATACTTCAAGCATACTAATAAAAGCAATCATGTCTTCTCAAAATAACATGGCTAAAGAAAGTTCATCCCTACAAAATCATATAGTTAGGCCATGCTTCATTTTTGTCACACAAAGATGTTCCCAGCTTCTATACCCCCGACGACAAGCCAAGAAATTGTTTCGTACTTAAATAATCTCAAACTTTTTCAACCTTCACGCAATACATGACCGAGAGCCATGGATATAGCACTATGGGTGGAATAGAATAATGATTGGGGATTTTGTGGAGAAGACAAAAAAGGAGAAAGTCTCACATTGACGAGGATAATCAACGGGATATGGAGATGCCCATCAATTGATGTCAACATGAGGAGTAGGGATTGCCATGCAACGGATGCACTAGAGCTATAAATGAATGCTCAACAAAAGAAAACAAGTGGGTGTGCATCCAACTTGCTTGCTCATGAAGACCTAGGGCATTTGAGGAAGCCCATTGTAGGAATATACAAGCTAAGTTCTATAATGAAAAATTCCCACTAGTATAAAAAGACAACCTATGAGACTCACTACATGAAAAAACAAGGTGCTACTTTCGCCTATAAAAAAGACAAGCCTCGAGGGTGAACTACTCCCTCCTCGTCATGGATAGCGCCGAGATGATGAAGATGGCCACCGGTGATTGATCCCCCCTCCGACAGGGTGCCGGGAAGGGCTCCCGAGAGGGTTTTGGTGGCTACAGAGGCTTGCGGCAGCGGAACTCCCAATCTATCTTGATATATGATGTTTTTAGGGTAAGAGAGAATATATAGGCGAAAGAAGTCGGTCGGGAGGTGCTCGAGGGGCCCACGATACAAAGGGGCGCGCCCAGTAGGGGGGGCGCCCTCCTATCTTGTGGCCTCCTCGAGGCTCTTCTGACGTGAACTCCAAGTCTCCTGGGTGATAATCTTCCCAAAAATCACACTGACGAAGGTTTCGTTCCGTTTGGACTCCTTTGATATTCCTTTTCTTCGAAATACTGAAACAGGCAATAAAACAACAATATGGGCTGGACCTCTGGTTAGTAGGTTAGTCCCTAAAATAATATAAAAGTGTATAATAAAGCCCGTAATCATTCAAAACGGATAATAAAATAGCATGGAACAATCAAAAATTATAGATACGTTGGAGATGTATCACACATACACTCCAAACAAGATATAACAATCTGCCCAAAACAACAACTAGGCACTTTGCAATCATCAAAACAACATGCTACAGGAATCATATCAGCATAAACTTGACATGCACTTCATTTACAGATAACATACTTCAAATATCATTGAGGTTCAGGTTCATAGGCATCAAGATTAATCCAAGATGATCAATGCAAAAATCAACTTTATAACACATGAGCATATACATGAGCAGAGTTAATATGATGGCAACTTGAGAGCAAGAAAAGAACAAGCTAAAGCAAGTATACATAGCAACCAAGGGAACGGCATCAAAGTAGACATAACAAAGAGGAAATAACCTCAAAGCATCATATACATATGGCTCATGGATTAGTGGGAACCAACATGACAAGATTGAATGTTGAAACAGTTTCAGCAAGTGTAAAACAGCAACATTGTGATAGCATGTTTGCAAGCATGGAACAGAGGCATATGACATACAAAATTAACAACCATGGCATGTGAATAAAGTAATCATAGCATATTTCAAAACATGTAAACGCGGCATCTCCAGAAGAGGCATGGATCACTCAATAACAAGCTCACAACATGGTATAATGAAGTTAGCAAAAAACTGGAACAACATGTAGGCAAGTTCATGGCAATGAAACCATATTCTACATGACATATACAGGGAATCAAAAGGCATGGCATGATAGAGCAGAACATGGGAATCAAAACATGTCAACTAAGCATCTCCAGATTACGCATGGTTTCAATCAAGCAAACATGGCAACATGATATGACATAAATAGATTTAACAGAACATTAACAGCAAGTAGCCCACTTCACAAGCTTGATGCACTCACTACAGGGCATATAAAAATACATGGATTGCACCCCTGTAAAGATGGCATAATTATGTTCCTAAAACATGTAGACATCATGTTCAAAAGAAAATCACACAAAAAGACATAAAAATGACAAATAGGAAAGTTATAACAGTTTACAACAGTTAACAGCAAAATGTACTTTTGCAACAGGTATTAATATATCAAGATTCATCATTACATGAATGCAAAACACACCAACATGTATAGCATGAAGAGCAGAACATATCCATATAAAGACTATCATCATAGGACCAACAGGGACAAAGTTATAGCACTCACAAGATGCATACATGATGTTAACAATCGGCAGATTTGATCACTTAGCAGTTTTGCAATGAAGATTAAGACATCAGGATGAACAGTAACATGAATGCAAACTACTCCATCATGAATAGCACTCTGAGATGAAGATTTTGACATATCATATGCACAAATCTGAGCCACGGACATGGAGATATGGCACGATGAACATGGCAACAAAATGTTGAAAATTTCGGGACTTGGAGAATATTTTATCCTGCGATCTATGGTTTGACCCAGCATGGAAATCGAGGTTCGCAGGAGAACTCGCCGGAGTTGGAAGGAGGTGGCCGGGGCTTGAGGGATGGGAAGACCGGATCTCGCCGGATGTGTGGCCGGAGCATGGCAAGGAGGAGCTTGGGTCCAGCCGTCGGCCGGCGAGGATGCGACGCGGCGGCGGCGCTGCGGTGGCGCGGGGTGGCGTGGGCGCACGAGGCGGCAGCGGGCGGTGACGCTGGGGAGGAGGAGCGGCGCTCGGGGGAAGGCAAGGCGGCGGTGGCGCGCGCCGGCGGCGATGGAGTGCTCGGGCCGAACCGAGCCCCGATGGACATCGGAGGGCCCCACGCGGGCTCGGGCTGGCCGGCCGCGGCGGGAGACGCCAACAAGCGGCGGGGTTAGCGACATGGCAACGTGGGATTGGTGAGGAGGAGGCGCTGCTGACGTGGCATCACCGGATTGGTCGGGCGACGTGGCCGGCTACATGTTCGGCGCGGGTGGACAAGTCCGCTGCGGGAGGAGGAAGATGGCTAGGGTTTCATTCGCGAATTTCAGGGGGAGGGACTTATATATAGGTAGGGTGTCGGTGTCAAAACCGGCGGATCTCGGGTAGGGGCTCCCGAACTGTGCGTCTAAGTCTAATGGTAACAGGAGGCAGGGGACACGATGTTTTACCCAGGTTCGGGCCCTCTCGATGGAGGTAATACCCTACTTCCTGCTTGATTGATCTTTGATGATATGAGTATTACAAGAGTTGATCTACCACGAGATCGTAGAGGCTAAACCCTAGGATCTAGCCTATGATTATGATTGTTCTCGTCCTACGGACTAAACCCTCTGGTTTATATAGACACCGGAGGAGGCTAGGGTTACAAAGAGTCGGTTACAGAGAAGGAGATCTAACATCTGAATCACCAAGCTTGCCTTCCATGCAAAGGAGAGTCCCATCCGTACACAGGACGAAGTCTTCAATCTTGGATCTTCATAGTCCAACAGTTCGGCCAAAGTATATAGTCCAACTATCCGGATACCCCCTAATCCAAGACTCCCTGAGTAGCCCCTGAACCAGGATTCAATGATGATGAGTCCGGCGCGCAGATTGTCTTTGGCATTGGAAGGCGGGTTCCTTCTTCGAATACTCCAAAGTAGATTTCGAACACTTAAATCGTGTCCGGCTCTGCAAGACAAATTTCACATACCACCGTAGAGAGAACAATATTCCACAAATCTAATCTGCTAACAACTTCGCTAGAGCGACATCATGCCACGGTCTGGTCATTATTCAAGCTGTTTTTTTTCCAACCAGCTACTGCGCATATCGCGAGGAGGTTTCCTTGGCACGTCTTGTCGAAGCAGAGATCGTGTCCCCTTATTGCGGGACACTCATAAATATGGGTGTGGGTAACCCAACCGCACCGCCAATTACGGTGAGTGGGGAACGAGCAGGTTCTACTGGGCAAGCGGGGAGGCGCAAAGTTTGATCACTCCTATAAATAGGAAAGGCCTCTTCCTTTTCACCCACGCCTCCTTCTCCTTCTGCTCATCCATCCCCTTTCGCTCGAGCCCTAACGCCCAAGCATTCATCTTCTCCACCAACAAAGGTTCTCCAAAAATGTCCACATCCGGAGCAGGAGTCAAATGGATAGCCTGTGCCGTCCAGGAGAAGGATATCGAAAAGCTTTGGGAGGTCGGGTTTCTAGCCAAGAAAATTGGCCACCGTCTTCCGACGGCGGGACAGATTGTCCTTGATCCTAATCCCCACGAGAGGGTTGTGTTCCTCCCTCATTTTATCCGCGGGCTCGGATTTCCCCTTCACCCAGTTTTTCGCGGGATCATGTATTATTATGGGATCGATTTTCATGATCTATCAGCTAATTCCTTCCTCAACATCTCGATGTTAATCGTCGTGTGCGAGGCCTTTCTCCGCATCTCGCCACACTTCGGCTTATGGTTGAAGATCTTCAATGTGAAGCCCAAGGTGGTGAACAGCCAGCACACCGAGTGCGGAGGCGCCATGGTGAGGAGGATGCCCAAGGTCACATGGCCGACAGGTACTTGCAATGATTCTGTCAAGGAGTGGCAGCAACAGTGGTTCTACATCACTGAACCGCGCGGCAAGAAGTGGGCCGCTGCTCCCAAATTCCGATCCGGAGCCCCCTTGCGTCTTATGTCCTGGCCCAAGAAGGGCTTAAACTGGTCTTCGTCCGACGAACTATCGGTGCTCCAGACACACGTCAAGGGTATGGAAGATAAGGACATCAAGCTTGTTGATGTAGTCTAGGTGATGTTGGTCCGCTTGGTTCTTCCTTGTCAGCACTGAGCCTGCAATCTGTGGGAGTATGACCCGGCCGAGAACCAGACCCTGCGGGAGCTTTATGGATCCTCACACGAGGATATCTGGAAGGTGCTTTTTAAGTCCGACAAACCGTGGTCGGACTCCATCGAGGACCGCGGGTACCAACTGTCCCGCCCTGCAAGTCCGGTAAGTCATCATTATGTTTTGTCCATCCATATGTTTCACTGGCATATCCCGAGGAAGATGCTCTAGTGTGCTTCCCACAATTATCCTAGGGATGGACATAGAAGGCGGGACGGATACACTATCCAGCCCCGCTGCTAGAAGAAGCAGCCGGACCACTTCTGACGAAGATGCTGGTCCTGGCACCTTACGAGGCGCCAAAGAAAGAGGCCTATAGAGAGGCCAAGGAGACCATAAGCAGCCTCCATCGCCGTGATGCTTCGGACACAAAATCCAAAGACTCCAATGTCCATCTTTCCTCCGAAGAGGAAGAAGAGGAGGAAGAAGACGAGTCCCCCATGGGGGGAGGAAAGAAAAGGACGACCTCCTCATCCCTGGAGGCCGAATTGCCTAAGAGGGGAAAAACTCCCCTACCAGAGGCGTCCACCACGGCTACCGACAGCAGCCCGGAGTGGGATCCCAGGGCCCAGCCCTTGGAAAACTCGCGAGTACACGAAATACGAACACACTATGCGTCCAGGATCATTGAGGCATAATAATTTAATTGGTGCCACACTTTTTGCAGCCCGGTGAGGTCTCGCGCCGAACAACCCTCATCGGAGGATTTGTTGAGCTCACATGCTCTAGAGAGTGAGACGCCTCCGAAGGCCCCTTCCTCGAAGCTCAGGCGTGACACCGAGGTGTCATCCCAGAAGGACCTAGACCAGGGGGCATACCTCAGGGGCCGGACATACGAGAGTGGCGGCTCCCATGAGTGTCGACGGCGGGGGCGATCTTGAATTCGGCCCATAGCTGGACACAGTCCCGGAGACCTTTGAGGCTCCAGAATCAGGCAAGCAGCCCCCCTTGACTGGAGGAGGCAAGCCTGCTCCGCCGATGACCTATGTCCAACCAGAGGCACAAGGCAGCTCATCGACAGTGCTAAAGAGTGCTTCCATCGTCGATGAACATCACACCCTTATGGGCGCGGTGATTGAAAAGATTCAGTCCTCAGAGATTGGTCTGAATGAATCCTGCATCAGCCTTATAAGAGGCTTTGAGGTATGTTTTAGGAGCTTTTGTAGATTGTCACAGTATGGATAGTAGCCCCTGATACACTGTCTGGTGAAAAAGGAGAACCGAACAGGGGATCAAATTTCCGTTTGCAGGAGACTCATTTGATGACATACCCTTCTTCTTGTATAAACAAGCATCTGTAATGAATGTCGCCTCTCATACTGCGGAGGTATCCGGACTAAAGCAGAGTGTCAGTGTCAAAACTGGCGGATGTCGGGTAGGGGGTCCCGAACTGTGCGTCTAGGCGGATGGTAACAGGAGACAAGGGACACGATGTTTGTACCCAGGTTCGGGCCCTCTCGATGGAGGTAAAACCCTACTCCTGCTTCATTAATACTGATGATATGGGTAGTACAAGAGTTGATCTACCACGAGATCAGAGAGGCTAAACCCTAGAAGCTAGCCTATGGTATGATTGTTGTTTTTCCTATGGACTAAAACTCTCCGGTTTATATAGACACCGGAGAGGGTTAGGGTTACACAGAGTCGGTTACAATGGGAGGAGATCTACATATCCGTATCGCCAAGCTTGCCTTCCACGCCAAGGAAAGCCCATCCGGACACGGGACGAAGTCTTCAATCTTGTATCTTCATAGTCCAGGAGTCCGGCCAAAGGTCATAGTCCGGCCATCCGGACACCCCCTAATCCGGGACTCCCTCAGTAGCCCCTGAACCAGGCTTCAATGACGACGAGTCCGGCGCGCAAATTGTCTTCGGCATTGCAAGGCGGGTTCCTCCTCCGAATACTTCATAAAAGATGTTTGAACACAAGGATAGTGTCCGGCTCTGCAAAATAAGTTCCACATACCACCGTAGAGAGAATAATATTTACACAAATCTAATCTGCTGATGTATTCCGTAGTGTGACATCACGCCATGGCCAAGCCTTTATTCGAATCGTTTTACTGTTCCACCTCAGTGCGTCTAGCGAGGCGGTTTCCTTGGCACGTCTTTTCAAAGCAGAGATCGTGTCCCCTTATTCCGGGATTCTCATCAATACGGGCGTGGGTAACCCAACCGTGGCATTGGTATGACTTCTTAATTGAGTGTGAGTCCCACACGGTCACGGGGAGCGCTCTTGGTATTCAACCTCTTTATAAAGAGACCAAGGCTCGACTCCTTTTTTCAATCCAATCAAATCTGCCTCTCGCCTCGAGTTCCAACACCCAAAGCTCCAGATTCAGGCGCTTCGGAGTTTCGATGATGTCCGGCTCCGACCTCCAAGGCCGGTGGTTGCCTTCCACTGTTACGGAAGAAGACGTGTGAAAGCTGAGAGATGCCAGGTATCCCACTCCCCAGCCCGGTGAGAGCATGGTGTTCACATCTCAATTCCTTCGGGGGCTAGGCTTCCCGATCGATCCCTTCGTGAGGGGGCTCATGTTTTATTACGGGCTGGAATTTCATGACTTAGCTCCGGAGTCCATCCTCCAAATCTCATCGTTTATTGTCGTGTGTGAGGCCTTCCTCCATGTTACTCCTCACTTCGGGCTGTGGCTTAAAACCTTCAAGGTAGAACCGAAGATGGTCGAGGGGCAGCACGCTGAGTGCGGAGGTGCAACTATAAGCAAGATTGCCGATGCCCCATGGCCCGAGGGCTCTTTTCAAGAGGAGTTCGGATTATGGCAACGGGAGTGGTTCTACATCACAGCCCCCAGGGGCACCACATGGGTGACGCCGCCTGCTTTTCGCTCGGCTAGCGTCATGGGTCAATAAAGGACTTAACTGGGGGCCGTCCAAGGACATGCCCTTGTTGCAGGGCCGTATTCGAGATCTCCGAGAGAGAGACATCAATTTGGCCGTAGCGGCGCAGGTTATGCTGATTCGCCGCATACTGCCCTGCAAACGTCGCCCCCTCCGCCAGTGGAAATTTAATCCGGAAGGGCCACGAGCTCTCCAACACTTTATGGGCATGACGCCCGTGGAGATGTACAAATTGTTCTTCGGATCACAAGCAAGGTGTCCAGACTTGTCCGAGGATGCAGGCCTGAGCTGCAATCGCCCGGATACTCAAGTAAGTAGCCCCATACCCGGACACGCCATCCGTATATTTATCATAAAACTGCCCTTAAAAGAGCTATCCTTTAAACAGGAGTGGATAGCGAAAGCAAGGCTTATCAGGTGTCCGACCCACCTCCCTGAGACCACGCCGGATCCCGTGTTGACCAGGATGCGGGAGATTGCGCCCTTTGAAGAAGGCGAAGAGGGGAACAAGGAAGCTACCGCCTCCGTGAAGGAGGCTGTCAGGAAGGGAGGAATCGAGAATTCCTCTATCCAGGGAAAGAAGAGGAACGCCTCTGAAAACCCGAAGGCGATCACCTCAAAGCGGGGGAAGAAATGTTCGTCAGAGGGTCCGGCGCCGGAGAGTGCTCCGGCCGCATTGTGCCCCCAAGTGGATCAACTCTCCAACGAGCCATAAGTAAAGAGGGGGGTTTTAAAATGAGTGATATCCTTGTTTTCTTTCTGAGGAAGATAACCAAATTTTTACCTTGCAGTTCGGATCTCAACCCTTCTCAGCAGAGCTCATCTTCCGGGGATCTCCGTCCAGAGATGATGGAGAGCGAAACGCCTCCCCCAGCTGTACCATCCTGCGAGGCTGGCGACCCCGAGGTGTCGTCTCGGAGGATTTCTCCAAATCTGGACTTTGAAAAAGGTCGTCGGACTAGTCCGGAACCTTTAGGTGCACGCTCGGAGGGGCTGCAGGATCTGCTCGGGCGAGCGTCTATCTCAGAAGAACTCCGTGTATTGATGAACACGATGATTAGAAGGATTTCATCTGCGGAAAGCGGATTGTACAAGGCCGCCAGGAGTTTACTGACAGGTTTTGAGGTACGCGAAAAGATGTACCTTTTGACAGAGCCGCATATATAAAATGCGCCCTATATAAATAGTAGCCCCTGAGACTCTGCGTGTTGTCAAAAATGGGCGCACAGAGGATCATAATCCTAGGTATAATATGTCGCCTTTCCTATGTAGGTGGCGGGGCGTTCGGTGGCTAGCCGGACTGATGAATCTGCCGAGCTAAAGCGGCAACTTGACGTAGCAGATGCCAACATCGCACTTGTAAATGAGCGGCTAGACGAGGCACAAGGTATGTAATGTATCCAAAGACATCTGATAAGAGGAGCTTAATGCTTGTGCCTTATAACATATGTGCTTAATGTAGATGGTGCCGCTGCCGTGGAGAACCTTCGGGCGGAACTTGCCCGATCCAAGGAGCAAGCGAGGAAGAGTGATGCAGCTGCCGTTAAAGCGACTGAAGAGCTAAAAGCCGAACAGGCTGCTCACTGCCAGAGCAAGAAAGAAATGGCCGAGATGGCTGTAAAATTGAAGGATGCTGCTGACCATTGTAAGCTTCGTGAAGAAGAAGCACCTAGAAAAGGTCACTGTCGAGGCCAAGGACACTCGCTCTGCAATGAGAGCTATGATGGAGGAGCTACGTCAAGCCGGAGATATCGCGGCTGGAAAGCCCTATATGCTGCGGATGAAGTTCGGGGATCCTAAGTATGCTCCGTTGGACCGGAAGTGGAGTGCGGCAAACACTTATCTGGATCTGGCGGCAAGTGCCGCGGACGCGACCGAACACTTCTAGGGTCTGGATGACCATAAATTGGAAGAACTGTTTTGGTCGCAGTTCCATAAGCCAGAGTGCCCACTTTTGGTGTCCGACCATTTGGCCGCTTGGGCGGAGCTGAACAGGTTGTCCGGACTCGCTATGAGGTACGTCGCGAGTCGTCTGTGGCCAGAAAAGACAGAGCCGAAGAGTTATTTTCGCTTGGTGCAGCAGTTCCTTGGTTCTATGCAGCATGTTGATGCAATGAAGAGGTCAGCGTGCATAGAGGGTGCACAGATGGCTCTTGCTCGTGTCAAGACATACTGGGCAGATATGTAGGCCAGTGTTGTTGCATCCCGGGATTCGGACGAAAGCCGAGTACCTGCCAAGCACTACTTTGAGGAAGTTCTTCAGGGCGCTTGTTTAATAGAGACGCAGGTCTCGAAGGATCTTGTGTTCGAATAACATGTGCTATTGTAAAACAATATTTTGATAGGATGTAAAAGCTTTTTATACTTGTGCTTTCAAGAATCATAATGCCTCTTGTGTGGCCGTTAATGTATATGTTTATATAACCTGAAAGATGGCAGTCGTTGGCTTCAGCCCCCACGCATATAATGCGGGGGTGTTCGCAAAAGGCGCCTTTTCACACTTGAGCCAACGTCTTGGTCCTATAAAGGAGGTGATAGCGCAGCGAACTAGGCAACCGGACTATAATGCTTTATCACTTTCACTTAGCCATAGGAGTTTGACAGTGGGGCTACTGAATAGCCCCTATGGGCACCGCGGTCGCCCGAGTTCGGGGCGCGTGTGTGCCTGACCGGGAAACGGCCCTTAGTGAATGCGGAGTAATCCTAAAGATTCTGGCAAGTCATCTAGTGGTTGACCAGTCTCTCGCTAGATCATGACAGTCAGTTTTTGGCTTTCTCTACTGAGGTGCTCGCTTGGCCGAACTGGGGCACAATCGCAGTAGTTCTCCTGGTGTCGCCTTAGCCGATAGAGCGGAACGTAAGGCAGCAAAACACGGGAGCCGGGTAAACCCAACATTTGACCAAAGACATGATTCGGAGCTGATGCATATAAGGCCAAACTCGCGACGCCAAACACTCCCTAAGCTATTCGGTCTTTATGAAGACGGGCCGAACAAAAGCCCGTGGTAAAAAAGCCCCTGGTGTCCAGGTACGCGCAAAATTCTGGCGTGGCCACATGCCAAGACGCCAGCCTCCTCCTCGGTTATAGCAAAACTCGGGGGATGTTATCAACAAGAGAAAATAAAAAAGGTTTACGCAGGGTCTTAATCTGAAAAGAATCCTTGAAACGGGTCCCTGCTGCACGTCTGCGCCTGTGTCTCCGTTGTGCCGTATCCTGGACGGGTGTAGCACGGCATTCGTCTGCAAAAGAGAGGAACTTAGTTGAAAATCAATCATGCGAGAAATCTATGTTAAAATAAACAAAGCATAATACAAAAAAATGGGTAGGATTGAGCTTTATTGTCGCATGGAGCCCCTTGTACAGGGTTATGCGGCTATGAAGCCTTTGCATGTTTACGCCGGATTCATTGAGCCATGTCCGGGGTCTTTAACGACCTTTGTAGGTGCTCTGAGTAGTAAAGCTGGGTAAGTGTGCGGCTGTCGAGGCAGCCGCACCGTCCTATGTGCTCGGGGAACACCTGATATTTCCCTTTAATGAGATGATGCCTCGTGGACAAGGCATTTTGAATGTAAGGGATGCATAATGCGGTATTGCATTAAAGCGGGCGAAAGCTTCGCATCGCAGTAGCGCTTGATTGCGACTTATGAATGGGGCGATGTGGAAGGTTAGCATTTCGCTTTGGAAGTTGTCGGGGGGGGGGGCGAACATAACTCCTAACGAGAGGGAACCCATACAATGGGTATCTGGGCCTGGCGTGACCCCTTTAAAGGAAGTGTTGCCATGGAGGATTATTGCTGGGCCTAATCCCATTTTGCGGATTGTGTCCTGATATAGTAGGTTTAGGTCACTACCTCCGTCCATTAGGACTTGTGTAAAGTGGAGTCCGTCAATTATCGGATCTAAGACCAAGGCAGTCCGGCCTGCGTTCCGGATACCTCTAGATTAATCCTGATAGTCAAAGGTGATTGGTTGTAACAACCAGTGGCTGGATTCCTCTGGGACGGGCCGTATGGCGCGTGTCTCCCTAGGCGCCAATCTGTTTTTTACTTTTGTCACATGAAGTGAATTTATTGTTTTGACTTCTTGTGGGAACTTCTTTTGTTCTCCGGTGTTGTGCTTATGGAATTCGCCGTCATCCTCGCTTGGTATGCCGAGCCCCTTGTTTTCGGCGTTGAGTTTGCCGGATTGCTTGAAGACCTAACAATCTCGGTGGGTGTGGTTTGCAGGCCTCCCGGGAGTACTGTGGATTTGGCATATTTTATCCAAGATTTTGTTGAGGTTATATAGCTCGTCCCTATTATCCTTGGGGGCGGCCTTTTCTGATTCTGCCGAGAGCTTTTGAATCCGGCGTTGACTTCCGCGCTCTTTGGGTTGTTATCCTTCATCTAGCGTTGTTCTTTGTTACGGTGCGGTTTCCCGTTTTCATCTCTGACTTCGGATGTACTTGGGTCGCTGGTGCTGCTTCTTGCCAACCAGCTATCCTCTCCTGTGCAAAAGCGGGTCATGAGGCTTGTTAATGCGGCCATTGTTCTTAGCTTTTCTTGGCCGAGGTGTCTGGCGAGCCATCCATCTCGGACGCTATGTTTGAAAGCTGCTAGGGCTTCAACGTCCGGACAGTCGACTATCTGATTCTTTTTAGTAAGAAATCTGTTCCAGAGTTTCCGGGCTGACTCTCCGGGTTGTTGAGTTATATGACTTATATCGTCTGCATCTGGAGGTCGGACATAGGTCCCTTGAAAATTTGCCCGAAAAGCATCCTCGAGCTCTTCCCAACTTCCTATGGTGTTTTCGGGAAGGCTTTTAAGCCAATGCTGGGCTGGCCCTTTGAGCTTGAGGGGTAAGTATTTTATGGTGTGGAGGTCATCTCCTCTAGCCATGTGTATGTGGAGGATATAATCCTCAATCACAGACTCCATGGTCTGTTGTTCCGTCGTATGCCTCTATGTTTACGGGCTTGAATCCCGTTGGAAATTCATGGTCCAGCACCTCATCGGTGAAACATAGGGGATGTGCGGCGCCCCTGTATTTGGGTGTGTCGCGATGTTCGAATATTTGCTGCGTTGCATTGCTTACTAGAGCTTGCTTTCTTGGCCCGTAGATAGATCTGGTTGGACCGTCTTTTTGATGTGAATCCTTGTGTGGATCACGTGCCAGATTGAGTGCGGCGCCCTTTGTCGCTCGATGTCGGTCGTGGGGTCGTCTATCCGACCTGGTGGCTTCCTTGTTTTTTTGACTGTGGGGGCTCTAAGGCCTCCTCATCAAATTCCGGTAGTAATTTTCTCTTCGGATAGCTCTTTGTGTGGTGACTGTCGCCATACTTGTGTGCGGTGTTGAGTACTTTGCCCCATCTGATTCTGAGTGCATCTTCCGCTGTTCTGAGCTTCCGCTTCTGCTTTTTCAGGCTACGCGCAGTGGCGACGAGCCTTTGGTGCAGGTTCTTCTGCTCCAGCAACTTGTCCGACGTGAGGTCGTCCGGACTATTATCTTCACCGGGGACGGGTTGTTCGGTTTGTTTATCCAAGTTGCCCTGTTCGGACGGTTGCTCGACGGCATGTTCGTCGTCCGCCGGTTCGCCCTCCTCTATGGCTGGGTCTCTGTCGAGGTGGGGTTTGGCACGGCGCTTAAGCCGCCGCTTTGATTGCTTTTCGAGGGAACGACCCCTTGTTGCGCCCTTTTGATCCTCGTCGCCGTTTCTTTTAGGTGTGTCCACCATGCATACATCGTGTGATGAGGTTGTTGTCCAGTGCCCTATAGGTGCTGGTTCTTGTTCGTCTCCTTCATCGGCGTCCATACCGTCGATGTCTTCGGTGTCGAAGTCGAGCCTGTCGGTTAAATCATCGACAGTGGCTACGAAGCGGGTGGTGGGTGGGTTTTGAATTTCTTTGTCGTCCGCATCCCAACCTTGCTGACCATAGTCCGACTAGGGCTCTCCTGATAAAGAGAGAGACTTTAGTGAACTCAGGATGTCGCCGAAGGGTGAGTGCTGAAAGATGTCCGCGGCGGTGAACTCCATGAACAGAGAGCAATCGAGTTCAATTGGATGGGGTGCGGAAGATCCGGAGTCCGAAGAGGAGTCTGGCACCTTGGAGTCACGAGCTTCGCAAAGGACAAGGCTGGTATTCGGCTTGATCGCCGTAGAGATTGCAGCCCCCGAGGCGGTGTCCAACCATCCGTCCTCGATTGGCGCAATTGGCTCCGAGCTAAGGGTCGGAGCGGACACCTGAGCAGCCTTCTGGACACTGTCCGGCGGCAGAGCTAGATCATTCCTGTCGTGATAGTGTGGCGTGCTCGGCCGAGGCTCTAATCTGTCGAAGTTCAGGTCCCCGCGGATGTCAGCCGTGTAGTTTAAACTTCCAAATCTGACCTGATGGCCAGGGGCGTAGCTTTCGATCTGCTCCAGATGGCCAAGCGAATTGGCACGCAGTGCGAAGCCGGCGAACACGAAGATCTATCCGGGGAGAAAAGTCTCACCCTGGACCGCGTTATGGTTGATGATCGAAGAAGCCATCGGGCCTAAAGGTGATGACACAGAGGAACTCTCAATGAAAGAACCAATGTCGGTGTCAAAACCAGCGGATCTCGGGTAGGGGGTCCCGAACTGTGCGTCTAGGCGGATGGTAACAGGGGACAAGGGACATGATGTTTTTACCTAGGTTCGGGCCCTCTCGATGGAGGTAAAACCCTACTCCTGCTTGATTAACATTGATGATATGGGTAGTACAAGAGTTGATCTACCACGAGATCAGAGAGGCTAAACCCTAGAAGCTAGCCTATGGTATGATTGTTGTTTTTCCTATGGACTAAAACTCTCCAGTTTATATAGACACCGGAGAGGGTTAGGGTTACACAGAGTCGGTTACAATGGGAGGAGATCTACATATCCGTATCGCCAAGCTTGCCTTCCACGCCAAGGAAAGTCCCATCCGGACACGGGACGGAGTCTTCAATCTTGTATCCTCATAGTCCAGGAGTCCGGCCAAAGGTCATAGTCCGGCCATCCGGACACCCCCTAATCTGGGACTCCCTCACAGAGTCTGGAGCGGGCCGAAGAAGAACTTGGACGTGTGAAGAAGCAGTTTAAGGACAATCGAGGTATGTCGAAACCTTGTTAAGTTTAGCACAAATAAGTATGTGTGCCGGCTAAAAAATATTTATATTGCGCGCTCTAGGGACAAATGCCGAAATTGAGGCACCGAAGAAGGCTGTGGCTTTAGCCGAAAAGAAGCAAGCCACGGAGCAGGCTCTTCGCGAGAAGCACGAGGCCAGGGTCATTGAAGCTGAACAAGAGCTTCAGGAGGCCGTGAAGAAAAGCGACTTTTTGGAGCAGAGTCTATCAGGGAAGGAATTCAAACTCGCCCAAGCTCTCCAAGCCGCAAATGATGCTTGGGAAGAAGCCCAAGGTGCTCTAAAGGACATTAACGAGGCGAGGAAGATTGCGGCTGGTAAGGCTATTTCTTATTCAAAGTGATTTCTATGTAGTAGTAGGAGAAGTTCAAGGTGACAAATTGAACTGATTTCTCCAGGGGCGTTTGCAGAGCTGCACCGCAGCTTATCTGATGCCACTCAATTCTATCAAGCTGAGGAGAAGAAGACTGCGGAAAAGCTCTTCTGGTCGCAGTATTTGGCGCCAAATTATCCAGTGCCATTTGTGGATCAGCTGAAGCAGCTAGTCGAACTGCACCAGGCGGCCGAACTAGCCATGAAGGACTTGATTGTCCAGCTATGGCCCGCTGAGTCAATTCCAAGCAGTTACTTTGGGCTCGTGAAGCGAATTGTGAGTGCTTGTCCTTGGCTCGAAGTCATTTAGCGGTCAGTCTGTATAGAAGGTGCGTGAATGGCATTTGCCCGCGCGAAAGTGCACTGGGAAAGTTGGATGCTGAAAAGCTGATGACCGAGGGACCGCCAGAGGGGAAGGAGCACCGCAAGCCCGAATTATATCGTGATAGTGTCCTGAAGGGATCCCTCCTTGTGGCGGAGCAATGTGCCAAAGACATTGTATTTCCTTGAAGACAATCATGTTGTCCTTTGTAATGCGGAACAAAGTCACCTTTATTTATGTATTACCTGTTATATGAAAGTTTTTCCTCCTGCGCGGCCGTTTTATATATTAATCTTGAGAGTTGGCCAGTAATCGGCTTCTGCCCCCACGTAGGAAGTACGGGGGTGTTCGGGATAACCCTGAACACACTTTATCCCATTTTTGGGTCCTTGAAGGAGGTGTTCAGCACAGCGAACCAGACAATCAGACTATAGGGATTTATCACTCTCACTTAGCCATAGGAATTCGAGTATGGTAGGCGCAGCCCCTGGTGTTCGGAAGACTGTACGAGGGGCTCTAACAGCACCTGATCGGAAGACCGATCCGTCACACTCTGCATTTGTTTTGTCATTATGCGGAATAAATCCTAAAAGATTTTACAACCTCTCGAACAGCTGACCAGATCTCGCCGTATCATGACAGTCAGTTTTCGGCTTTCTCTACTGAGGTGCTCGTCCGGAAGAACTGGGACACAATCACAGTAGTTCTCCCAGCGCTACCTTAGCCAATAGACCGGAACGTAAGGTACCAAAACATGGGAGCCGGGCAAACCCAACTAATGACCCAAGACATGATTCGGAGCTGATGCATATAATGCTATAAGTTCGGGGTGCCGAGCGACCGAGAAGGTGGCCGCACTTTGTTGCTGTAGTATGGGTACAATGAAGCCCCTGGCGTATTAAGGCATGACACGATGTGTGGATGCTGTTACAACGAAAGGTGTCAATGAGAAATGACAACAGGTAAGCATCATGTATCTCTATATGTTGTATTTGAGTGACATGTCTATGCGTATGAGTATGGTTGAGGCTATAGAAAGAGGTATGATGGCGGAACTTGTTGCACCCGGGCGGGAGGAAGTTGTGAGCGGATCCGAAGTATATTCGGATTGTCTTCTAGGGGAATATATATATATATTCCCTCTTTGTGCATCCGAGTTGATTCCATGTCGCCAGTCCTATTCTGCGCAAAAGCAAGCCTGCAAAGAAAATGCTTAGAGACATTTGTGTGTCATGAAGTGGTTGAACCGCGGGGTGTGGCCCTTCCCAACTTATGCCGGAGTGCTTGATTGAAGCCTGGTCGAGCCGAGCTATCATGCCATGAAGTAGTTCGGACTCCTTTGTTGGTGTCTGGGAGGTTGGCTATCGAATCAAGGTTTGATAAAAAGGCACAACTCGCTGCTTCAGTGGTGGTATACTCTTCGGCGCCGAGGTAGATTTCGGCCTTGCCCGTAATTGTGACTATGTCATGTGGGCCTAGTATTTTAAGCTTTCCATAGGCACGATGTGGTACCGCCTTGAATCAAGTCAGTGCAGTTCGCCCCGGCAGTACGTAATAGTTACTGTATAGGGGGACAATGTCGAAGACTGACTCTTCGGTATGGTGATTGTTTGGTGATCTGAAGACAACCTCCAGGGAGGTGGGCCTATACAACCGACCTTTGCACCTGGTATGACACCTTGAGAAGATGTTTTTAGCGGGTTTGAACCTCGAGCGATCAATACCTATCTGGTGCACTGTGTCCTGGTGCAGCAAGTTTGGGCTGCTGTCTCTGCCAATAGGGGCTCGTGTGAGGTGGAACCTGCCAACTATTGGGTCGAGGATAAGTGCAACTGAATTGCCATGTTTGATATTAGCTGGACGGTCTGTATGATCGAAGAAGATCGGACGTATTTTTATACTGTGGGGCGGCTCACTTTGTTTAGTCAACGTCCCGAAGAGTACACATTCGTTCCCGTTTGGGTATGTGGATGTTGTTTATCACGTTCATCGTGTTGGTTTGCGGAGAAAATTCTTTTGCCCTATATTGCTTGATGGTCTGGGCTCCTTGTTGTCTTCATTGCTTTGAGACCCCTTCTTATTGTTTTCGGCGCGTGACCGACCGACTTGTTTGAAGACCCGGCATTCTCTATTGGTATGATTGGCTGCCGTTCCTGTGGTATAATGAATTTGACATGGGCGGTCAAGTATGCGGTCCAGGCCGAATGGGCCCGAATTGTTCTTTTGAAGTGTCTTTTTCCGCTGACTGGACTAGGAGGCACGGAATCCGGCATTGACTGTTGTGTCTTGGGCCTCATCATTGTTCTTGTGACGCCTATGTTTGTTGTGTCGAGGTTTATGGATGCTGTCTCTGGCCTCTAATGTGCCAGGGGTGTTTGCCATGTTGTTGTTACTGGCCAGCCAGCTATCTTTGCCCGCACAAAAGTTGGGTAATGAGTGTCGTTAGGGCCGACATGGACTTTGGTTTCTCTTGGCCGAGGTATCGGGCGAGCCACTCATCACGGATATTATGCTTAAAGTCCGCTAGGGCTTCGGTATCCAGACAGTCGGCGATTTGGTTCTTTTTGGTTAGGAACCGAGTCCAAAATTTCATGGCTGACTCTTTGGGCTATTGGGTAATGTAACTTAAGTCATCAGCATCCGGTGGTCGCACGTAGGTGCCTTGGAAGTTATTGAGGAATGCGTCCTCCAGGTTTTCCCAACCGCCGATGGAGTTCGCCGGCAGGCTATTCAGCCAGTGTCGAGCCGGTCCTTTGAGTTTAAGGGGAAGATACTTGATGGCATGTAGATCATCACCATGGGCCATGTGAATTTGGAGAAGGAAATCTTTGATCCATACCGTGGGGTCTGTTGTGCCATCGTATGATTCGATGTCTATGGGTTTAAACCCTTCTGGGAGTTCGTGATCTGTTACTTCATCAGTGAAGCAGAGGGGGTGTGCGGCGCCTCTATGCCGGGCTATGTCACGACGTAGTTCGACTAAGTCTGGTCGGTTATGTTCGGCCCGGCCGGACTTATTGTTAGTGTACCTGGCATGATGGTCATCGTCATGTGTTGTGGCATGCCCCCGCGATTCGTAGATCGATCTTGGCTATCTTGCTTTGGTTTCCAGTATGTCTCGCAGGTCCTGCGTATTGCCCCAGTCCATAGTGTATTGGCATCGGGGTGCGGGCTGGTATTCGGGCTAATACGCCATTTTATCTCGGTCACCAGGTGGCTGGTCAGCCTCGTCCTGTGCTAGTAGTGTAGGCTCTAGGGCCTCCTCCTCAAGTTGAGGTGGCAACTTGTGCTTTGGGTAACCCTTGGTGGGGCGCTCGAGTCTGTATTCCTCGGCTGCCAGGACCTCGGTCCATCTGTCTATGAGCAGATCTCGATCAGCTTGGAGCTGCTGCCGCTTCTTCTTCAGGCTTCTTGCAGTGGCTATAAGCCAGCGCTTAAAGTGCTCCTGCTCTACGGGATCCTTAGGCACGCTGAATTCATCGTTGCCGAGGCTCACCTCGTCTTTGGAGATAGGCATATAATTTCCATCCTCCAAGTCTACGTCCGTCGCCTGTTCAGCCTGCTTGAAGGTAGGCTGATCCGGATTGTATTCATCTTCGGCACCTTCCAGATAGTTTTCGTCTCCTGTGCCGGTATTGATGTGGCGGGGCTTAGAGCGGCGGCGATGACGCCCATGTTCTGGTTGCTTCCCTATGGGGTTATCCTCTATTGCCTCATCGCCATTATTTTCTTTGGGGGTGTCCACCATATATATATATCATACGAGGAGGTGGCTGTCCAGCGCCCTGTGGGCGGTGGTTCCTGTTCTTCTCCTGCATTGTCGTCCATACCGTTGATGTCTTCGGATTCGAAGTCAAGCACGTCTGTTAAATCATTGACAGTGGCAATGAACTGGGTGGTGGGTGGGTAACGAATTTCTTCGTCATGTGCTTCCCACTCGAGCCAGACATAGTTCGGCCAAGAATCTCCTAACAAAGAAAGAGATTTTAATGAATTCAGCACGTCGCCAAAGGGCGAGTGCTAAAAGATATCCGCAGCAGTTAACTTCATTACCGAAGCCCAATCGGATTTGATGGGCCCGGATGTGCACGGTCCGGAACCTACGGCTGGATACAAGTCCGGGGGTCCGGTGACACAGATTTCCTTGGAGGTGGAGTCTATGTTCGGCTCTACCGCCGATGGGTATGCGGCCTCTGTGGCGGGGTCCGTCCACCCGTCCTTGGACGACGCGATCTGCCCTCAGATTTAGGTCCGGAGCTACTACAGGTGCGATATCCCGAATACTGTCCGACAGCAGATCTTAGTCGTGCTCGTCGTGACTGTTCGGCGCTCCTGGCGTAGGCCCGAATCCGTCGAAGATCAAGTCTCCACGTATATCGGCCGTGTAATTCAAGTTTCCGAACCTGACCTGATGGCCAGGGGCGTAGCTACCGATCTACTCTAGATGGCCAAGCGAATTGACCCGCAGTGCGAAGCCGCCGAACACGAAGATCTGTCCGGGGAGAAAAGTCTCGCCCTGGACCGCGTCGTTGTTGATGATTGAAGGAGCCATCAAGCCTTGCAGCGACGACACAGAGGAACTCTCAATGAAAGCACCAATGTCGGTGTCAAAACCGGTGGATCTCAGGTAGGGGGTTCCGAACTGTGCGTCTAAGGCTAATGGTAACAGGAGGCAGGGGACACGATGTTTTACCCAGGTTCGGGCCCATCTTGATGGAGGTAATACCCTACTCCCTGCTTGATTGATCTTTGATGATATGAGTATTACAAGAGTTGACCTACCACGAGATCGTAGAGGCTAAACCCTAGGAGCTAGCCTATGATTATGATTGTTCTCGTCCTACGGACTAAACCCTCCAGTTTATATAGACACCGGAGGAGGCTAGGGTTACACAGAGTCGGTTACAGAGAAGGAGATCTAACATCCGAATCGCCAAGTTTGCCTTCCACGCAAAGAAGAGTCCCATCCGAACACGTGACGAAGTCTTCAATCTTGTATCTTCATAGTCCAACAGTCCAGCCAAAGTATATATAGTCCAGCTGTTCGGATACCTCCTAATCCAGGACTCCCTCATAGGGGAGCTAGGAGAGTCCAAATGAGGTGCGGTTTTCGCCCACACGATCGTGATCCAATGATAGAGAGCATGGAGGGGGTTTGGATGGGCTAGCGGGCTGTTTGGAGGGGTGATGGGCTGCAAAGATAAAGGGGTCCGACGGTTAACGCGGTTAACCGTTGGGGCATCAAACGACCTCCAACTGGAACGAAATTTGACAGGCGGTCTACCGGTGATGTACCAAGGCCACTTGGCAAATCTCGGCCCCTTCCGAGAATGTTTTTCTGCGGCTCACAAAACAAGATCTGAGAGGTGCGACGGGCTCATGCGAGTGTGTTTTTGCTCAGAACGGACAACAGAGAGAACCTTGGGAACCTGAACGGACGCAAGTTTTGAAAAAAATGTAAATGAAAAGCAGATGATGACATCGCAAAATGCAACACGCGAGCAAATGACATGGCAACGACGGCGAATAACTGGAAGACACCTGGCGCATCGGTCTCGGGGCGTTACAACTCTCCTCCACTAACAAGAGATCTCGTCCCGAGATCTTAGGAACGAGACGGAAGAGAAAGAGGAAGAGGTGAAGTAAGAACGCAAGAGAGAAGATGAAAAAAGTCGAGAGCACTCGGGTAGAAAAAGAGGAACGCGAATATGACGAGAATGAAAAGCTCAAGAAACAAGATAGACTCTGAAACCACTCCGTTAGAACAAGATAGGAAAGGAATAAGAATGAAAGAATTCTGGCAGCACTTCGGCTGAAGATGGAAAGAATAGAACATGAACCTCACAAGATGGAATGACACTTGATGAGATGAACAATGCAATGCCTCCGAAAGAACTGAAAGAATGGAATGAAAAGAACTGATGAGAGAACAAGAACTTCCACCATGAATGAATTCGATAGCATCCTTAGAAGGAAGGGTAGAACGAAGTTGTTGAGATATTCAACAATCAAAGAATAAGCTTGTTGTGGACTTATCAAAAACATCTCAAAAGTTGAGGTGCAATTAATGCACAACCAAATACTTGAATAGCTGAGAAGAACGAAGAATGCAAAACTCCACTTTAGAAGAAAATGGAGAATTATTTGCACTTCGAGACGTGAGAAGAAAAGATACTTGAACTCCTCTAACAAAATTCTTGATGAACTCTTGAAGAATGGACTAAACCATGAAGAACCACCATGAAGAACTTCGGTGACAAAAGAATGATGAGATAAAACGAAGGATGAAAGAATAAGATCAAGCCTTGCGGTGATTTAGATGGAGGTTCCGACGAAATGGCTGAGGAAATTCGAACTCCGGAAAAGAAAAGATGAAAAACACTTGGAATTAGAATTTATTCATCAAGAACAAACTCCGAAGGAAGGGATTAATCACTTGGAGGAAAATAAGAATAAAATTTTTTGTATGCTTTTCCTTCATCAAATTAAATTGATGACAAGTTATGGATTTTTCATACTACTTATTCTTGTTGGAAAATGATTGAGGGGAATATAGAACAAACCTTGAGAAAGTCTTCATGAACCACCGGTAGGATTGGAAAGAATGAATGAATTGATATGATAACAAAGGAAAAAGAATCTGAAGGAACCACCATAAGAATTCAAAAATGACTGATGAAAGAGACTGAATCACTGGGAAGAATTAGAAGAACAAATATGCTTGAGGAGATTTAAATGAAAAAGAATGAAGAGATAACGAGCTGATTAAAGAATACTTGACATATGCGCCGGGATAATTGGATAATGATAGCTAGAATGTGAGGATGAAGAATTCTCCTGGAATGATGGCCTATGGTGAAAAGAAACGGAAAACAACTCCTGACATACTCCGGATAGGTAAGGAAAGAATATCTGACAAATGGAATAATTCGGGAGGATAACATGAAGCTAGAACCACGAATCTTTGAGAGAACGGGCAAGATTTAGAGGGAAACTCTTCTTCGGTCTTAAAATGTAGAGAATGACAACGAGAAACACCACCAAAATTGTTTAGATACTCCGGGAGAATGGGAAGCGAAGAGGTTGAGCCAACACTGAAAAGAATTTGAAAGCGATCTTGGGGAAGGCATATGACTGATGGAATCCATTCTTACATCACACTTTGAAAAGAATTAGGAATGGCTCCGGAATAATTAGAAGAGTCAGGTAAGATCCTCGAAAAGGACCTGTGGGTTAGGGCCCACTAAAAAGAAACACCGTTGGAAAAGATTGTTGAAGAGATAGAAGATGCACCGGAACAATTGAAATATTTGAATGAGGTGATAACATCAAATAAATTGGAACACAGACGAATCTCCTGAGATGTCTTCTGCACTCCAGAATGATAAACTGGCGAGAGGCGAACGAGCAGGGAAAACACTTGATCCAAGGAAAAGAATATGATCAACCCAAAAAAACTTGAATTGAATCCACCGGAAAGAAAAGAGATGAAGATTGTCAAACGAGACAAGAATTCACCGGTTGAAATGATTGAGGAAAGACTGAAGAGGTTCCAAATGAATGAAATTGATGCTCGAAAGAGACTCAAGCTCTGGTAAGAAGAGGGTGGGAGGGCGCGAAAACAAAGGCACTTGGAAGGGGGAACCGACGAATAGCTTGAAGAGAAAACACATGTTGAAAGAATGTAAAGGCTTCACATGAGTAGGATGGATACTCTATTAGGGACTCCATCTCCGAGAAGAAAAGGGTGGGTGGGTGGGAAAAAGAAAAACAACCGAGGATTGTACTTGGCAAAGGTGAAAAGGCTCGAGTCAACTAGACAAGAAATGCACCGGGTGAAAACAGCTAAGAACCAATGATTGAAAAATGAACTGCATGATCCTAAAGAAAACATTTGAAGGGAAGAGGAGTAAGTCAAAACACATGCGTCAAGATACCTCACCAGAGCGATGAAGGGTTGAGGAGTAAAAAGAATTCCTACTCTCCGATATAACTAGACTCTGAAAATATTTTTCTTCTAGACTCAACAACGGCTGAACTACGAACAATCAAGGGGGATCCTATGGTCGATCGAGGCTCTGATACCAACTTGTCACGTACTATATGCGACCCTATCCTATAGAAACTCGAAGGTCCCACCAAGGATAGAAGCGCATATTGGAGACGCTTTTACAAGGCGGATATCATTACATCGTATCATTACATAATAGTTGGGGATACATACAAGAGGCATACAATGCCACATGAATACAACAACATCATACATAAGAGCAACATCCGTCTACGGATGAAACACAAACAGAAACTCAAACGACATACACCCTGCTAGCCCAGGCTACCGACCTGGAACCTATCCCCTGATCGAAGAAGAGGCAGAAGAAGAACTCCAAAACAAGCAAAGATCGCTCTCACGTCATGATCATCGCATTACTTGTACCTGCAACTGTTGTTGTAGTAATCTGTGAGCCACGAGGACTCAGCAATCCCATTAACCTGGGTATCAAGACTAGCAAAGCTTAATAGGAATGGAATGGATAAGTGGTGAGGATGCAGCAGTGGCTAAGCATTATTTGGTGGCTAACTTACGAATACAAGAATAAGATGAGAAGCTACGCAGACGGTTGCAAAATACCAATGATCAAGAAGTGATCCTGAACTACTTACGTCCAAACATAACCCAAACCGTGTTCACTTCCCAGACTCCACCGAGAAGAGACCATCACGGCTACACACGCGGTTGATGTGTTTTAGTTAAGTCAAGTGTCAAGTTCTCTAAAACCGGATATTAACAAATTCCCATCTGCCACATAACCGCGGGCACGGATCTCGAAAGTTTATAACCTGCAGGGGTGTCCCAACCTAGCCCATTATAAGCTCTCATGACCAACAAAGGATATTCCTTTTCCCGGGAAGACCCGATCAGACTCGGAATCCTAGTTACAAGACATTTCGGCTATGGTAAAACAAGACCAGAAAGACCGCCCGGATGTGCCGACAAATACCGATAGGAGATGCACATATCTCATTCTTAGGGCACACCGGATGGGCCACACGTCGGGTTGGCATAGACCCTGGTTGCCCAGGGGGCGTCGAACATCGCCCGGTTCGGACCAACACTTGGAGAAGCATTGGCCGATGGGGGGGGGGGTTAAATAAAGATGACCCTCAGGTTTATAACTCCCAAGGGAAAGTTAGTGGGTTGTTAGGCAAATGTAAAAGCAAAGTTGGGCCTTGCTGTAGGAGTTTTATTCAAAGAAAACTGTCAAGGGGTTCCCATAAACCCAGCCGCGTACGGAACACAAAATCAAGGAACATAACACCTGTATGACGAAAACTAAGGCGGCAAGAGTGGAACAAAATAGTAGGCATAAGGCCGAGCCTTCCACCCTTTACCAGGTATATATATGCATTAATCAAATAAGAGATATTGTGATATCCCAAAATAATCCTGTTCCAACATGGACCAATCTTCAACTTCACCTGCAACTAACAACGCTATAAGAGGGGTTGAGCAAAAGCGGTAACATAGCCAAACAACGGTTTGCTAGGAAGGGTGAAAAGGTTAGAGGCTGACATGGCAATTTGGGAGGCTTGATAAACAAGTGATAGGTAGCGTAGCATAGCGATAGAACGAAGCAACTAGCATAGCAGTGATAGTAGTGAGATCCGGGGTAACGGTCATCTTGCCTGAAATCCCGCTAGGAAGAAGAACCATGAAGAAGGTGAACGGATGAAGATGAACCAAGCATAGATGAATGAATCCTCACGATCGCAACAAAACAGGAACTATCGAGAAGAAGCGCAACCGAAAAGAAGCAAACAACACGGTAAACACACAACACATAAACATGACATGGTGCACAACCAAGCATGATGCATGACAAAGGCTATATGTTGCTACTCATGTCAAGAGATGATGCATACAAGAACAACACATCAAAGCAAGTTTAAATGAGGTCGGAACAACATATAAAAAATCTGGTAAGTCCCCATATGCAAATTTCTAAATCGGTCCAGATCTGAATAAACCTTATGTTAAAGTAACCATGATGATCTACATGAAATTCTAGTCAAGTTACATATAAAGTTCATTTAATTCAGAGCTACGGCCTAGAAGATATGAGCAAAACAAGCTAAACATTGCATTGATGCAAAATGCATTCAAAGATCAAGTAAACACTCTCAAACCATGGATGCAACATGATAAGATGAAACTACATGCAAAATCACGTAAGTTTCATATAGAGCATGCTCAAAGCGGAGCAACGGTGCAACACCTACACTCCAAACAAGATATAAAAACAATTTGCCCAAAACAGCAACTAGGGACATCTCAATCATCAAAACAACATGCTACAGGAATCATATGAGCATAAACTCGACATCCACATCATGTACAAATAAAATACTTCAAATATCATTAAGGTTCGGGTTCATAGGCATCAAGATTAATCCAAGATGATCAATGCGAAAAGCAACTTTATAACACAGGAGCATATACATGAGCAGAGTTGATATGATGGCAACTTGAGAGCAAGAAAGAGACATACTTTAGCAAGTATACATAGCAACCAAGGGCATGGCCTCAAAGTGCACATAACAAAGAGCAAATAACCTCAAAGCATCATATACATATGGCTCATGGATTAATGGGAACCAACATGACAAAATTGAATGTTCAAACAGTTTTAGCAAGTGTAAAAGAGCAACATTGTGATAGCATGTTTGCAAGCATGGAACAGAGGCATATGACATCCAAAATTAACAACCATAGCATGCAAACAAAGTACTCATAGCTTAATTCAAAACATGTAAATGGAGCATCTACAGAAAAGGCATGCATCACTCAATAACAAGCTCACCACATGGCATAATGAAGTTAACAGAAAACTAGAACAACCTGTAGGCATGTTCATGGCAATGAAAACATATTCTACATGACATATATAGGGAATCAAAAGGCATGGAAGGATAGAGCATAACATGAGCATCAAAACATGTCAACTAAGCATCTCCAGATTAAGCATGGTTTAATTGGTAGCATCAAGCAAACATGGCAACATGATATGACAGAAGCTAGACTTGACAGAACATTAACAGCAAGTAGCCCACTTAACAAGCTTGATGCACTCACTACAGGGCATATAAAAATACCTGGATTGTACCCCTATAAGTATGGCATAATTATGCTCCTAAAACATGTAGACATGATGCTCAAAACAAAATGACACAAAAAGATATAAAAATGACAAATAGGCAAGTTATAACAGTTTCCAGCAGTTAATAGCAACATGCACTTTTGCAATAGGGATTAAGATATCATGATGCACCATAACATGAACTCATAGCACACCAACATGTAGACCATGAACAGCAGTACATATCCATATAAAGACCATCACCATAGGACCAACAGGGACAAAGTTATAGCACTCACAAGATGCATACATGATGTTAACAATCAGCAAATTTTATCACTTGCAGTTTTGCAACGAAGATTAAGACATCAGGATGAACAGTAACATGAATGCAAACTACTCCATCATGAAGAACACTCTGAGATGAACATTTTGACATATCATATGCACAAATCTGAGCTAAGGACATGGAGATATGGCATGATGAACTGGGTAACAAAATGTTGAAAACTTCGGGACTTGGGAGAATATTTTACCCTGCGAGATCTACGGTTTGACCCAGCGTAGATATCGAGGTTTTTCGGAGAACTCGCAGGAGTTGGAAGGAGGTGGCCGGGGCTTGAGGGGGAAAGACCGGATCCGGCGCGGGGAGACCGGATCTCGCCGGATATGTGGCCGGAGCATGTTGAGGAGGAGCTCGGGGCGGCGCTGGGGGCTCGGGTCCGGCCGGCGGCCGGCGTGGATGCGACTTGACGGCGGCGCGGCGGGCGGCGCAGGGAGGCGTGGGCTCATGAGGTGGCGCCGGGCGGCGGAGCTCAGGAGGAGGAGCGGCGCTTAGACGAAGGCAAGGCGGCGGTGGCGCGCACCGGCGGCGGCGCGCGCCGGCGGCAGAGACACATCAGCGGCGGCGGGTACGAGCAACGACGGCGGAGTGCTCGGGCCGACCGAGACCTTGATGGGCTTCAGAGGGCCCGTACAGGCTCGGGCAGGCCGGCGGCGGCGGGAGGCGCCGACCGGCAGCAGGGTTAGCGACGTGGCGGCGTGGGATTGGTGAGGGGGGCGATGCTGCTGACATGGCATCACTGGATTGGCCGGGCGACGTGGCCGGCGGACACGTCACGCGCGCGTGGACAAGTCCGGCTGCGGGAGGAGGAAGATCGCTAGGGTTTCATCTGCGATATTTGGGGGAGGGACTTATATATAGGTAGGGGGAGCTAGGAGAGTCCAAATGAGGTGCGGTTTTTGCCCAAACGATCGTGATCCAACAACGGAGAGCATGTAGCGGGTTTGAATGGGCTAGAGGGCTGTGTGGGGGGTGCTGGGCTGCAAAGAGAATGGGGTCCAATAGTTAACGCGGTTGACCGTTGGGGCATCAAACGACCTACAAATGGAACAAAATTTGACAGGCGGTCTACCGGTGATGTACCAAGCCACTCGGCAAATCTCGGCCCATTCCGAGAATGTTTTTCTGCGGCTCACAAAACAAGTCTAAGAGGTGCAACGGGCGTGTGCTCAGAACGGATAACGGAGAGAACCGAGGGAACTCGAACGGACGCAAGTTTTGAAAAACATGTAGATGAAAAGCAGATGATGACATGGCAAAATGCAACACAGGAGCAAATGACATGGCAATGACGGCGAATAAATGGAAGACACCTGGAGCATCGGTCTCAGGGCGTTACAAGCCTCTTCCCTGACGATGTTGTCCACCGCAACAGCTCGAAGTCCCTCATCCACCGCCCCGGATGAGGATCTGTCGTCGATCTTGTCGTCCCGCCGGTTCAGTCGCCCCGTCCTCCACCTCCAAGGAGCTACTCCAATGATCGCCTCGTCTATCACGGCTGATCCATCCCCACAGCATCGTCTTAACCTGCTCCATCGGAATCGCAACATCCTCGCCGACTCCTCAGACGAAGTCGAGGCCTACTCAGCACCAACAAAGAGGTTGTACACTCATCACATCGCACCTTCTCCTTAAGTCGACCTCCCGGCGCCGCTGGTACTCGATCCCGCTCCCCCATGGCGCGGCTACCCTGTAGTCGGCGCCGCCGGTGACATATCCACGCCGGCTCTCCCTTAGTGTGAGGCTCCCTCGGCGGTGGCATCAATACTAGCCGGAGCTGCTACTGCTCCAGCTCTCGCTCGGTCACGCTCCTGCTCTGCTCTTTCCCTCGCTTGTGCTACTGCTCTACTCTTGCTCTCGCTCGCGCTGCTGATGCTGGTACACGGGCAGGTGCAGCTACACGAGTTGCCGCTCTGGCTCTAGTTCGCGCCACTGCTCCAGGCACTGCTGCTCCGGCCGCTATCTGCTACTATGTTCCATGTCGATCGCCTGCTGATTTAGATCACTATTTCTCTACTACTAGTGCTCGAGCTGCCTAAACTACATGTGAAGTGCCTCTCTGTTACCAGTGCGTTCAGTTTCGATAGTAATATTCAAATTCCACAGTAAATTTCAGTTTCGATAGTTAAGTTTAGAGTCAATAGTTTTTACCTCATCTGTTGTGGTTAAGTGTTTTTTTGTGATGTAGATTTTACATCTACCACTTTTTGGTAATGTATTATACATCATCTATTGGAGATGCTCTTAGAATCCCACTTGAGATTGACGATGTCTGTCTTGTACTGCTTTAACCTCGACGTCTTACGGCTTGCCGGAGCTACTCCAACGATGGAACCATCCATCACAACAGAGCAGTACCCTGGAGGCCATCTACAGAAGCCTCAGATCTTCCTCCACACCTACGACAGCCACCTCTACTGCAACTTCTTCAGTGACCAACCCAATGATGCTGAGGTCAACATGACTACGCCAAAGAGGTTGTATGCTTCTCGCATCACTTATTTTTTTGACTAGGAACTATGGGGCAACACCCCCACAACACTTCAAAACCTTTATTAAAATGAAGAGGGAGCAAATACAAGTCAAGGATTACAGGTGGTAATCAAACAAGCTAAGCTAAAAAATAAAGGACAAAAGATTACAAAACTAAGCCTCAAGGGGGCAAAAAAGAAACCCATCTCAAGAGCTCATCCTTGTAGGCAGCTTTAACTCTGTATTGCATAAGACTGAAATCATGTATGAAAGCACATCTCCATTTATTAAACCTGGCCCTCTCACTCCTGAAGACTTTAGCATTTCTGATGATCCAGATATTCCAACAGGTAATAAATACCATTTCTGTGAAGAAGGGTTTGTCAAAACTTCCTCTGGCATCACTTATTACTCTACATTCATGTTGATCCATTAGGGCTATTTTGGTTCAAAGGAAAAACATAGCAATAGGAAATTTTCCTATGGTCCTCTACTATTCAATTATTCATGCATTTGGTTGAAAGGAATGGAGCAAAACATCCACCTGGACCTACATTTCAAAATCCTATGCATGGAAACAAGACTAAGTGCATTAGTGGCAGAATAACATTCTAACTGTACACATTTTCATATGGTTTCACTTTAATTTGGCCATGTTTCTTTCCATTCCTCTGCTCTTCCAATTCCTCTAAACAAAACACCCAAGTTGACAGTATCATGTGTTTACAAATGCTCTATTTCCCATGTGCATTCCTATCCATTTCCGGTGTTTTTCCTATCCATGCGTTTTTAGAATCCTGCAAGCCAAAGGAGCCCTTACAGAATTCCTTCAGTTACAGATAGGTTTCAAAGAAACCTTTGTGTTGTTTGTCCTGCTCTTGCCAAGACGTCATCCACCTCACCTGAGTTGCTCCACTAATAGTAGCATCCACCATACCAGACATCACGACTCCTAACCATCTTTCGCCGCCTCAGATCTCCTTCCTTGCCATCGGCACCCACCGCAACTGTATCACCATCATCAACTCAGCAGACGAACTTGAGGAGTACACGGGTCCACAAAGAGAGGTTGCACTCTTTTGTTTCTGTTTATGTTATGCATTGCTTAATATTACCTGTTACTTTATCGTCCTGTTCACCTCTTAGACTCCAACTCAGGTCCAAATTAATGTTCAACCTTGAGTTTTAAAATGCTTGTGGGGCACATATCAAGGCAACAATGAATAGTATCTCTGTTCGTTATCTTGTTCACCTAGGGTATGTCTATGTTGTTCATCTTGGGTGGGAAACAAACAACAAACCAATCAAAATCTGTCTTTTTATTAATTAAAGCTATCATCAGACTGCTATCATCATTTTTGGATCTATCCACAGGTTGTTACCATCACTCTAGATTTTTGCATGCTCTCCTTACATAATCTCACTATTTTTTTCATGTGTATGTCTGATATTATACACAATCATGCCGAACATGTAGAGAAAAGGAGAGGAGTTTTGCGCGGAAATACAGTGTCATCCAGATATCGCTCCATGGTTGGTGTAATGGCAAACCCTCCCCCCTCCTCCGGATTGTAATCCTAAGGAAGATATCTATTCG
>NC_041387.1:551799724-551879512 GCF_002162155.2 Triticum dicoccoides
GATGATGTTGGTCATATCATGCATATGTTGCCTTGCGGTGCTTACTTTCGACATCATATATGTCATCTTCTTAGTTTAACATGTTCTGTAATGCCACCTATTTAGTTTCTATACCATATACGTGAATTATGCAATCTCATCTTTTTTTAGCCAGCCATAATATATGTGAAATATGCAATGACATCTTGTTTAGCCAGGCATCATATATTTAAATTATATCTTGCCATTCTTTTTCTTCATTACATTTCCATTTGTTGACAATGTTTTTACATTCAACTACTCTTCGTGTGAATCAACCATTTGAGTGGGTGATGGAAAAATCTGGAGTGAAAACAAGGTCATCAGAGCAGACACTTCTACCTGTCAAAGCAGATCTCTTCCTGGGTCCAGATAGCTCCTAAAAGATGGTGTCAGAGAAGGATGACCAGTCATATTCCCCCACCGAGGTGTATGCTCTAACCTGGCATGGTTATACTGCTCATATCATGCATATGGTGTCTTGCATTGCGTAGTTTAGACATCATATAGAAAATGTTCAACACCATGTTCTTAGTTGAGACATCATATATGTGAATGCCATCTACTTAAGATATAAATCAAATATGTGAATTATATCATGCGATCCTGATTACTTAGATAAAATGTATGTGAATTATGTCATGTGAACCGGTTTACTAAAGATGTCATATAATTATGTCATGGCATCCTGTTTGTTAGTCTTTGTATCTTTGAATTATGTCATGCTATGCTATCAAGCTTAGATAGACATCATATATGTGAAATTATCTCATGCAATACTTTTTAGTTAAACCATATATATGTGAACTATTTCATGCCCTCTTTTTTCCACACTATCTATTGCATGTGTCTCTCCTACAAGGTCTGTACATTCAACTACTTTTCTTGTTTATTAGTCATTTGAATTGGAGGGGTGATGGCAGTATCTAGCGGAGTAAAAACACGGTCTTCAAATAAAAAAAGTGCTACCTCCTAGTGGAGATAGCACCTAGGTTGTACATGCACAATAACCAGCCCTACCACACATAACCCAGACACCCGCAGATTGTACGCCTACTCCGATGGACAAAGAACCAACTTCACACAATCTAACCCCAACCGCAGCAGATAGTAACCCAATTCCAGTTGACCCAGCACCATCTCCACCACAGAGCTCCCAAACAAGAGCAGTTAGTAAGGCAGCTCCAGTGCCCAAAGCGCCAGGACTACCACGGTGAACACAAACTCCACCAATTAGTACACCTATTCCTGTGGACGAAGCACAACCAGCCATTTGTAGTTTAGCATCTATCACATTTGTTGTTGTTAAATCCTATGTGCATATCTTCCCATCATCGAAATATTATACTGAAGATGAAGGGAAAAGCCAGTTGCAGGTGTTCGTCCATGAGTTATGTGTAAGTAATGTTATTCATGGCAATTACGTTGCTTTGTCCCATACATTCTATCTCCATGCTAGTTATAATAGTGCAAATGTTCCCATGTTTCTCTATAGAGAAGGACCAATTTGGAAACTCGGGATGAGGTAACGTGTGCTAGTACCTCTGCTATCTTCAAGAATGCTTTGTGGCAGTATCAGAATTACCTGAAGAAAATGTACTTCACTGGCAAGGAAACTCATCAAATTGCCTTACTTTCTCCTAAGATATATTTACGGGGCGATGACTGGGAACACCTTGTTCTGTACTCGTCTCGAGGTAAGAATGTGGTAAGGTCTATGAGATCATTTTTTGTTTTGAAGTAGTATATGTATGCATCTTACTGTACTCTATTTGTGTAGAACAAGTGCTTAAACCTGAAGAACAATTGTTCTCATTTAAGATTCCATTGCTATGGTGCATACTCCTTTGCTCTTATATCACTGTATTTACTCATACAGACTTACTTTTAAATTGAAGGATCCAATAGAAACTCCAATGGCACAACAGGTATGTTTAAACATGTTTCTTTAACTGGTTTGCTCTTCTAAATTGCTTTGTTGATTTCAATTTCAATTGTGTATACAATTGAATTCACATATCATGCACATTACTAGCATCACAACAGAGCCAATAGTGTTGTTGTGCATGTACACATGTGGTACCCATCTGAAATCTTGTTGTGCCGTGTAGTTTCCCACACTTATATTCTTTCAATGCTGCTTTGTCTTGAAATTATATGACTTGAACCGTGTCTCTATTTTGATTTGGCAACACAATGCAGTGACCATAGCACATAGATATATGTTTTTTTGATGCTTTTATTATGTACTACTTTGCAATATAATACTTGGTTGTTTAATCATGTCCACCTTACTACTGAACTGGTTCACCGAAATTACTACATGCTAAACCTATAATGTGTCTCCTTGTTTCTTCTTTTAGAATAATAACAGAATTTTGGGGAAGAGTACCTTATTAAGCAATGGTAAAGGAAGTAATGCAGATAAGGTTCAGGATAGTGAGACATCCTTGGTCTCCAACAAAGCTGATAAAACAGCTAAGGAAAACTATCTCAAAGATAGTGACACAACCCCAAAGTCCTGTCTTGATGTAGTGTTCAAGTTACTGGCCACTACCACTGGCACAAGAGCTTCGAACTCACTGTCTGAATCAGTTCGGTTTCTTGAGACTCAACTACAAGCTGAAAGGCATCGATCAGCTGTGTGTGATAAGAAGATGAAGGACTAAGGAAGTCCCTGGAGAATTCAGATGCATACTTTCTGGTGCAACAACAAGCGTTGGAGGATTTTAGCGCCAAACAAGAGAAAGCTAATAATATTACTAAGCTTATTGAAAGTTCATTACGTCGACTAGAGGGGGGTGAATAGGCGATTTTTATGAATTCTTCACTGAGGAATTTCAGGGTGAGGAAATTCCTAAGCAAAGAACTACTTGCAGCGGAATAAGTACTCGGGTATAAGCATAACAGAGCAACAACATAGTCTTCATGATGAAATGAAAGACAAAACATAGAGTACATAAAGCGTAAACACAGGATACCAGGATGAAGACAAACTGACTGGAGAAATAGAATTGAGGAATTAGATAAAGTCTTCAGTCTAAGTCTTCGAACAGTAATGATCAGGTTTATCAACACATAACTGAGGAAATGAAAGGGTTGAGGAAATAGAACCAGTATGCTCGGTGAAGACAATGATTTAGTTGACCAGTTCCAACTGCTGTGACATTTGTACGTCTGGTTGGAGTGGCTAAGTATTTAAACTCGAGGACACACATTCCTGGACACACAGTCCTCACCATATTCTCCTTGAGCTAAGATCACGCAAATCTCGCCCAACAGTAGTGGTAAGTCTTCAGAGGTTTCTTCCAAACCTTCACAGACTTGGTCACTCAGCAATCCACAATTCCTCTTGGATGCTCAGACCATGACGCCTAACCGTCTGGAGGATACATAGTCCTCAAAGGTAACAAGCGTCGGTTCCACACAGGAACAATTTCTTCAGTGATGCTCAATCACTTTGGGGTTTCTAGGTTTGGGTTTGGGATTTGGGTATTTCCTCACTTGATGATTTTTGCTCAAAGTCCTCGTAGGATGGCTTGCTCTCCAATGACAAGTGTCAGTTTCTCTCGGAGGAGCCAACCAACTAGTGGTTGTAGGGGGCGGCTATTTATAGCCTAGGGAGCAGCCCGACATGATAAGACATAAATGACCTTGGCTGATATGACTGTTATGTGGTAGATATTTTTGGGACAGCTGGCGCGCCGCTCAGCAATGGTCGGATATTTGAGGTTTGAATTTCTCAGGGCTATATGTTCCTCACTGTGTAGGCAATCCGCACTGGTGAATTCCTAACTCCTCGGTCAAAACAAATTCCTCAGAGACCAGAAGATCTTCATCTCTGTCACTGAAGAAATTTGCTGGACTAATATGATATTTCCAATGGCTTCACTCGAAGGATTGGGTAGGTGTAGGATTTTTAGATGAGCATCACTTGGAAATCAGTTTTCTTAGTATTACCTCGACCCCCTTTAATAGTACGGTGTTTCCTATGAGTCAAGAAGAAGAAAACAAAACTATGAAAACAAAAGTCTTCGCGCTTCATAATCCTCGCATGAATATCCAAGTCTTCAAGGTCACACCAATTTCTTCACTCTCAAAGTATTCAGCCGAAGACATTCATTTTTAGGGGTCGACTTACATAGTAAATATCAAACTCCTCATCGACTTATAGAGCCTGTGTACACTCACAAACATATTAGTCCCTTAACCTATAAGTCTTCAATACACCAAAATCACTAAGGGGCACTAGATGCACTTACAATGTCCCCCTTTTTGGTGATTGATGACAATATAGGTTAAGTTTTCAACGGGGATAAACATATGAATTGAAAGTACTCAATAGTGAGGAATTTGATTGTAAGATATAGAAGAACTCCCCCTGAAGATGTGCATAGTGAGGAATTTGTTTTTGAAGCAATGCACACTTGAAGAGTAGAATCATGGAGATCTCCCCCTATATCTTGTAATTCATACACGCATTTAACATATAGATTAAAGAATTTGAAATACATGATAAAATGTGGTGACTGATGTAATTCAGCATGCGTGCATAATATATATGAGGAAATAGCATGTAGAAAAACAATGCAAAAGTATCAAGTCACCACCGCACTTAAGTTTACAACTCAATCAACAAAAGCTTATGAAGAGCGAGAGTTGCAACTTAACAAAAAAACACCCATATAGATAGACCCGCTTGAAGACTAACTCAAATTTCTCCCCCTTTGTCATCAAATAACCAAAAGGGATGAAAAGTGAGGACTAATGCCCCTGAAGAATTTCATCATGAAGTTGATGGAGGAGCACCAGCGTTGTTGGGGTCGGTTGTTGGAGTAGGGCCTGCTGCAGTGTCATCCAAATCATCATTCTCATCAGTATCACGGGATGAAGAATATGAGCTGGGCACTAGAGGAGGAACTTCAACCTTCTTGAATTTCTTCGGTGGAGGTTTAGACCAGACGAAGTCCTGCTTGAAGCCCATCTTCTTGAGATCCTCATCACCGTAAAGATGAGTCATGACAGCCCAGGTGCGATCGAATACTTCATTGAGGTAATAATGGTTTTGCTTCACTAAATTGTATGATGCAGCCATGTTGTGAAGAATAGCGCCAGGCTGACGCTTTACCCATTTGTGATTGTGATCCACCTTTTGATGAAGACTGAGGAGAAGCTCATGATCAGTCATCACCCTTGGAGCTGTGGCCTGAGGACTTTGCTTTGAGGCATTGGCGGCAGAGTCATGAGTAGTAGAGTCATCATTGGTGGAATAAGAAGCAACTTTGCGAACCTGTCCATACAATGGACGAATGCCTTCATCGATAATAGCAGTGGCCTTGCCCTTGTCATCAGCTGAGGAAAATGTCCGCTTGAGGACTTCAATTGGGGGCAAGTAGCTGCCATGGTTGAGTGTATCAACTTTGTAGTTGAGTGAAGACCTTGATCTAAGGAATCTCATAATCCAGGGCGCATAAGGCTTCAACTCGAACGGAGACATCGCAACATTTGCCAGAGTCCTCATGAAGAAATCATGGTAGTTCACTGGAATCCCATGTATGATATTGAAAAGCAGATTCTTCATGATGCCAACGACTTCTTCATCATTCGAGTCGTGGCCTTTGATTGGACTCAAGGTCTTGGTCAGAATGCGATATACTGTCCTTGGCACATATTGCAATTCCTTCACAAGGAATTTTGTCCGTGAGGCTTGACCAGGCTTCAATGGCTTCATCACAACTTGCATGAAGTGATCAGACAGCTCAATTTCAGAGTAGATGAGACGAGCACCTTCTGGGGGAGGACTGACAGGTATGGCACGAAGCAATTCAGTTGTTGGTGCCTTATAGTGAATATTTTCGGTCATCTAGTCTAACACCCATGAATTCACATCTTAAGCATCGCTTGTGATGTGCAGCGTTGCATAGAATTGCAGAATGAATTTTTCATTCCAATCGCAAATGTCAATGCAGAAATTGAGCAATCCAACATCATGAATAGCAGCGAGGACTAGGGTGAAGCAAGGCAGTGATTCCATATCAACATGACGAATATGAGCATGGTCGAAGACTTTTTCCTTGTTGAAAAGCACTGAGGAATAAAAGTTGGCTTGGCTGGTAGTCCAGAATCTCTTCTTTCGCAGACGAGCAGAGTCATAGGGGTTGTAGTCAGTGAAGAAAACATGCTTGTTGAAGAAAGCATCAGCGTTGAACTTCGGAGTCTTGGAGAATGGATTCACTGGCTTGGGCTGAGGAGTATCAGTGAGTTGAAGAATAACTTCAGGAATCTCAATCTTTGGAGCCTCAGGCTGAGGAATATCAGCTTCTGCTTCAGTAGCAGCCTGGGCCTCCATTTCTTCAGCAGCTTTTTCATCAGCACTTGTGGCTGGAATCTCTTCATGAATGGAAGGGGCAGTATGTATTTCTTTAGAGCCCATCTGAACTTCTGTTGGTGCTGGGGACTGAGGAATTTGTTGCAGCGGTGTGAACAGAGTAGAGTTGGGGTGTTGACTATCCCAAAAATCATCGTTCATCACAGGAGTGGTGCAGCCAATGTCCACATCCTCATCCACTTCCATTTCTTCAACGTCGGCCTCTTCAGTAGTGAACTGAGGCGTTGGCGATGATACTTGAGGAGTTAAGGTGATAACATCAACTTCAGTTTATTCATCCATCTGCTCTGAGGAAGCAGTAGAGGGATTTTCTTCAGCAGATTCTTCAGGAATCTGATATTCTTCATCAAAAGGAACAAGGTCCTTTGATGGCATGCTTGAGAGAGGAATAGCATCAATGGGGTTCCCAATTGAGCTTTTCAAAATCTTCGCCTTCTTCGGTGCAGAAGATTCTGAGGAAATGGATGCTTTCCTTTTCTTTAGAGCGTCTCGCTTCGCAGCCTTTGTTTTCTTCACTTCCAAAGAAGAAGGAAGAATGGGGCATGGTGTTGGTGCAGGCGGAGCAGAGGAAATTGGATCAATTTCTTTAGGCACAACTAATGCAGTTGGCCTATCTTGAGCAATATCTTGAGGCACAGCTTCAGCTTCTTCAGTTATCATGACTTGTTCTTCAGGCGCAACACAAGTGGTTGCCCTGGCAGTTTCTTCAGCGACTGGAATTTCTTCAGCAGTCCTGATACTTGCAGTTTCATCAGCAGCCTGATTTTCATCAGCGGTGCTGGCATTTCCTTCAGTGGCTTGAGCAGATGCTTCAGCTGGAGTGACTTCAATGTGCACAGGACCAACAACACTTGAAGTGAATTTCTTCGCTAATGTGACTAATCTGACCTTGGCTCCCAGCCATTCTGCCTTGTAGGAATCAAATTCATCGATGAGCTTTTTGATATTAGCTAGCAGAGCGAGGAGTTGTTCAGGCGATAGGCTGAGGACATTGTCCTTTAGATAGCGCTGCTTCTTGTATTGCACTTTCTTAGACACTCTGGCTTGATCATATTTGCATTTTTCTTCAGTGATGAACGCTGTCAACATGTGACTTTGTCCAGGAGTGAGGCCCAGCTCTGGCAAAGGAGTGTTTGGATCCTTGTGCCAGAGGTCGATGAAGTCTAGGATCTTCTTTGGATCCAATAGAAGAGGCACAACACTCCCTTTGGCTCCAGCATCCCTTTTTTGTCTATCATTGATGATATCAGCTAATTCATTATCATCAGCCTCATCATCATTAGAAGGCACTTTAAAAGCAACTTGTTTCTTGTGAGGAATTGGTCTAGTGCCTCGTCCTACGGTGGCCTTTGTCTTCAGCAAAGTTGGGCTCTTTGACGAGGGATGAGGAACTGAAGAACTTGCAGAAGTTCCTGAGGCAATAGAGAAGCCTATGGTCCATTGGCACGTGGCGAGATGCATAGGTGCTGAGGACTTTGTCGGAGGAGCTCAGGGTTTTGAAACCCGAGGAACTGGTGCAATTTGAGGAACTGGGGCAGCTTGAGGATTTTACCTTGATGGCACAGAGGAACTTGGCCGTGAGGGCATTGCTGAGGAAGTTGGTTTCTTGGCTGGCTTCTTGGGCATAGCCTTTTTGCTTGTAGAAGCCTCAGAAGTGGCAGCAGAATCTTCATTGAATTTCTTCACTCCTTCTTTGGCATGCTTCCTGGCCCATTCATTAGCATAATCCTCACCATGTCTAAGGCTTGTTGGATCAGCTATTTGGCCAGCTGCCAATGGAGGTCTTGAGCAAGGAGGGTTGAGAGTGAATTTCTTCATCTACTTTGGAGTTACATATCTGTAATCTCTCCACTCTCGTGCCCATATGCGCTCAATCCTTTGAATGCACACTTTGTGCTCATTCTTGGTTTCTTTGCCATGAGTTGCCTCATGAGGCATGCAGTACCCTCCATAAATGTTATCAGAGATTTCAAAGGCAGTGTTGACTTCAAGCTTCTTTTCTCCTTTCTGAGGCCCTTTACCATCTGCCATTTTCTTCAGCTAAGGAATTTGAACAATTGAGTTCTATGAAGAAGTATGCAGCTTTTCTTCGAGGAATGCTGCAAATGAGTTAAGTTGATGAGAACCTAGTGATTCAGCAGCAGACATGTGTACCTGTGAACAGAGTATAGGTGCGAAGAATTTGGAGAGGTCATATACGTTCCCAAAAGGTTTTGCAAAACGGAACAAGTTTGAGGAAATTGACCAGTTGTGTCTTGAAGAATTTCACTAAGCGTTCTTTGACTTAGGTTCCAGAGTTGTGCGGATTGTTAGATTCACACAATTGAGGAATCATGAAGAAAAACATCACTTAGAGAAACAGATCAAGAACTGAAGATTTGTGCTAGGTGTTTAGAGTGTGGAGGTTGAAGAATAAACACCTTTTGAAGATTTGATGAAAATCATTAGTAGAATAAATGTAGTAAAAGTAACTTTTAATTACCCTTGATGAAGAACACGACGAACAGGAAGTGTAGATTTGGAAGTTCGTCGGATCAGATCTTCCACGCCCTAACTCGGAGGAGGAAGACGTCTACGACGGTGGCGGAGTGAAGATTTCCGCGTCCGGCGCGAGTACAACGACGACGAGGTCGAGGCAGTGAAGCTCTTCCTCAACGGTGACGATGGAAGTAGCGGCAGCACTAGGGTTTGAGAAGCTCGAGTGAGTGAGTGAGATCAAGTGGAGTAAAAGTGAAGTGAGGAAGGGGAGGGGGTATTTATAGCCACTGTGAAAAATTGTTCGCCCAAAGAATTAGGACGAACGTGCCCCTTACCATTCTCATTCGCGCGACATGTGTCACCCACGTACTGAGAGGTGGCGATCGTGTGAGATCGTGGGTGAGTAGATAAGATTTATCATGGAATGTGTAACGGTTTGAGCGGCAAAAGATGAAAATTCAGATTTGGAATATTTTAATGTTTTGTTCGCAATTTCTTCAGCTGACAAGGACACAGTGAAGAATTTGAACAAGTTTCAAATAGAACGCACATGAAGAATTTGTGAATAGACTGGAATGAGTTTAGCATAGAGGGGGAAAGGGTCCGATTACATTCACTTAGCAGAAAGATCAACTTGAAGGAATAGCAATAAGTGAATGTTGTAGAGGACATAAAACTCAGTATATATAGTTAGTGAAGAACAACAACGGAAAGAGTGAAGACAATGCAAAGTTGAAGAATTTGTAAACTGAGGAATTTCAAAAATGAAGAAAAACTCAAATTGAAGATTTTCAACTTTGGTTGGTGGCGCAACCCACCGTATAAGAAAGCTGATTTCAAACACCACGTACAACTGTCGTAGGGTTTTGAGAATCAATTTCTTCATTAATTTCTTCACACTTAGAGGGTTAGTATTCATTGATTGAAGAAAAACGTTACTTCGTGTGTTGCACATCTAAGTCATCAAGTCAGCATAAGTGTTAGGATGTGTGTCCTTTTCAAAGAACATTCGAAGACTCTAGGATATTTAGCTCACACCGCAACTTGCTAAATCTCTTCTTATCCAAGGGCTTTGTGAAGATATCATCCAGATGGTCTTCAGTGCTTGCATGTTTGATGGAGATGTCGCCCTTCAACACATGGTCACGAAGAAAATGATGACGAATCTGGATGTGCTTTGTTTTCGAGTGCTGAATTGGGTTGTGTGCAATCTTAATAGCACTCTCATTGTTGCAGTAGAGCGGCACATTCTTCACATTGATGCCATAGTCCTTGAGAGTTTGCTTCATCCATAGAAATTGAGCACAGCAGGATCCAGCAGCAATGTACTCATCCTCTAAAGTGGAGAGTGATACGCAGTTCTGTTTCTTCGAGGACCAACATACCAAGGATCGTCTGAGGAATTGACATGTGCCTGACGTTGACTTGCGGTCCACACGATCACCAAAATATTCAGAGTCTGAATATCTAATGAGATCAAAGGAAGAGCCCTTGGGATACCATAATCCAAGTGTTGGTGTGTGAGCTAGATATCGAAGAATATGCTTCACAGCCTTATGGTGTGATTCCTTCGGTGTAGCTTGAAATCGGGCACACATGCAAACACTAAGCATAATATCCGGCCTAGATGCACATAGGTACAATAAAGACCCAATCATGGAGCGGTATGCCTTTTGATCGAAGTCTTTACCATTTTCATCAGTGCATAGATGGCGATTTGTGGGCATAGGAATTTTGACGCCCTTGCAATCTTGCATGCCAAATTTCCTCAATACATCCATGAGGTATTTCTCTTGAGATATGAATATGCCATTGTATTGTTGACGAGTCTGAAGACCTAAAAAGAATTTCAATTCTCCCATCATAGACATTTGATATTCTTCACTCATCATATAGGCAAATTTATCACTGTAACGGTGGTTAGTACAGCCAAAGATAATGTCATCAACATATATTTGACACACCAATAATTCATCATCATATGCTTTGGTGAAAAGAGTTGGGTCAAGTGAACCGGGTTTGAAGCCTTTCTTCATGAGGACTTCCTTTAGTGTGTCATACCATGCCCAAGGTGCTTGCTTGAGGCCATAGAGGGACTTGTTGAGTCTGTAGACGTGATCTGGAAATTTTGGATCCTCAAAACCTGGTGGTTGAGCAACATATACTTCTTCCTCAAGCTTACCATTGAGGAATGCACTTTTCACATCCATTTGATGTAAGATGATATTATGATGGTTAGCATAAGCAAGCAATATGTGAATAGCCTCAAGTCTAGCAACAAGTGCAATAGTTCCATAAAAATCAATTCCTTCAACCTGTGTGTAGCCTTGAGCTACAAGATGAGCCTTATTCCTCACCATGAGGCCATTTTCGTCTTGTTTCTTGCGGTAGATCCATTTGGTACCGATGATGTTGTGCTTGCGTGGGTCTGGTCGTTTGACAAGCTCCCACAAATTGTTGAGCTTGAATTGATGCAATTCATCTTGCATGGCTTGAATCCACTCAGATTCCATGAATGCTTCATCAACTTTAGTGGGCTCTGTAATAGAGACAAATGCAAAATGCCCACAAAATTTAGATAAATGCAAAGTTTTTGAGCTGTCGTCGATGATCTTCTCAATTTGCACTTCGTTTGCAACACGAGGATGTGCAGGTTGACGACTTTGCTTCGGTCCAGCATTTTCTTCAGGACCAGTTTCTTCAGCAGCACCAGCATGATTTTCTTCACGATCTGGAATAATTTCTTCAGCGGATTCTTCAGTTGCGATGACATCCTCAGTAGCTTTGAACTTGATAGATTCCTCAGGTGACATTTCATCTAGCACAGGAGGTAGGTTCTGTCTTTGTGAGCCATTAGTTTCATCAAACCGCACATCTAAAGTTTCAACAACCTTGTGAGATTTAGGTTGAAGAATCTGTAGGTGTGCGAGTCCTCTCCGTAACCAAGCATAAAACCCTCATGTGCTTTCGGTGCAAATTTAGAGTGATGGTGAGGATCTCTAATCCAGCATTTAGCACCGAAGACTTTGCAATAACTTACATTGGGTTTCTTTTCAGTGAGGAGTTCATATGAGGTCTTTTTGAATAATTTGTGAAGATATACCTTGTTGATGATGTGGCACACAGTATCAATTGCTTCAGGCCAGAAGCGCTGAGGTGTCTTGTATTCATCAAGCATATATAGTGCGAGCCATCTCAACAAGAGTTTGGTTCTTGTGCTCCACGGCGCCATTCTGCTGAGGAGTATAAGGAGCAGATAATTCGTGAGTAATACCAAGCATGTCAAGATATTCATCAAGGCCAGTGTTTTTGAACTCGGTTCCATTATCACTCCTGATATGCTTGATCTTCGCACTGAAGTTAGTGGAATCCCTTGAGGAAAATCATCTGAAGACTTCCTGCACTTCATTTTTGTAAGTGATGATATGCACCCATGTGTAACGAGAATAGTCATCAACTATGACAAAGCCATATAATGATGTAGAACTAGAGAACATGGCATAATAAGTAGGGCCAAAGAGATCCTCATGATAGTCTTCAAGGGATTCTTGGCTCTCGTGATATTTCTAGACTCACAAGCCCCACGAAGATGATCTTTGAGGAATTTGACACCCTCGATGCCAATGACATGCTTGTTCTTCGCGAGTGTATGCAAGTTCCTCATCCCAGCATGACCAAGTCGTCGATGCCATAACCAACATTCTGAAGCTTTTGCTGTTGGGGAACGTTGCAGAAAATTAAAATTTTCCTACGGTTTCACCAAGATCCATCTATGAGTTCATCTATGCAACGAGTCAAGGGAGTGAGTTTGCATCTACATACCACTTGTAGATCGCGTGCGGAAGCGTTCAAGGGAAGGGTGATGATGGAGTGGTACTCGACGTGATTCAGATCACCAATGACCAAGTGCCGAACGGACAACACCTCCGCGTTCAACACACGTACAGAACGGACGACGTCTCCTCCGTCTTGATCCAGCAAGGAGGAAGGAGAGGTTGAGGAAGACAGCTCCAACGGCAGCACGATGGCGTGGTGTTGGTGGAGAAGCAACACTCCGGCAGGGCTTCGCCAAGCTCGTGACGGAGGAGGAGAGGTGTTGGGGAGGGGAGGGGCTGCGCCTTGGGTTGTGTGTTGCAGCCCTCACCTCACCCCTCTATTTATAGGGGAAGGAGCAAGGGGGGCCGGCCCCTCTAGATGGGATCTAGAGGGGAGGCGGCGGCCAGGGAGGGGGGACTTGCCCCCCAAGCAAAGGGGGCGCCCCCTCTAGGGTCCCCCCAACCCTAGGCGCATGGGCCCAAGGGAGGGGGCGCGCCCAGCCCTCCAGGGGCTGGTGCCCTGCCCCATGTGGCCCATGTGGCCCACCAAGAGGGGTGGCCCCTCCCGGTGGACACCCGGAACCCTTCCGGTGGCCCCGGTACAATACCGATATGTCACCGAAACTTTCCGGTGTCCGCATGACAACTTCCCATATATAAATCTTTACCTCCGGACCCTTCCGGAACTCCTCGTGACGTCCGGGAGCTCATCCGGGACTCCGAACAACATTCAGTAATCACATACAAGTCTTCCTAATAACCCTAGCATCACCGAACCTTAACTGTGTAGACCCTACGGGTTAGGGAGACAAGCAGACATGACCGAGACGGCTCTCCGGTCAATAACCAACAGCCGGATCTGGATACCCATGTTGGCTCTCACATGCTCCTCGATGATGTCATCGGATGAACCACGATGTCCAGGATTCAAGCAACCCCATATACTATTCCCTTTGTCAATCGGTACATTACAAGCCCGAGACTCGATCATCGGTATCCCAATACCTCGTTCAGTCTTGTTACCGGCAAGTCACTTTACTCGTACCGTAATGCATGATCCCGTGACCAAACACTTGGTCACTTTGAGCTCATTATGATGATGCATTACCGAGTGGGCCCAGAGATACCTCTCCATCATACGGAGTGACAAATCCCAGTCTCGATCCGTGTCAAGTCAACAGACACTTTCGGAGATACCTGTAGTGCACCTTTATAGTCACCCAGTTACATTGTGACGTTTGGTACACCCAAAGCACTCTTACGGTATCCGGGAGTTACACGATCTCATGGTCTAAGGAAGAGATACTTGACATTGAAAAAACTCTAGCAAAACGAACTACACGATCTTGTGCTATGCTTAGGATTGGGTCTTGTCCATCACATCATTCTCCTAATGATGTGATCCCGTTGTCAATGACATCTAATGTCCATAGTCAGGAAACCATGACTATCTGTTGACCAACGAGCTAGTCAACTAGAGGCTCACTAGGGACATGTTATGGTCTATGTATTCACATGTGTATTACGATTTTCGGATAATACAGTTATATCATGAATAAAAGACAATTATCATGAACAAGGAAATATAATAATAACCCTTTTATTATTGCCTCTAGGGCATATTTCCAACAGTCTCCCACTTGCACTAGAGTCAATAATCTAGTTACATTGTGATGAATCGAGCACCCATAGACTTCTGGTGTTGATCATGTTTTGCTCGCGAGAGAGGTTTAGTCAACGGATCTGCGACATTCAGATCCGTATGTACTTTGCAAATATCTATGTCTCCATCTTGAACATTTTCACAGATGGAGTTGAAACGACGCTTGATGTGCCTGGTCTTCTTGTGAAACCTGGGCTCCTTGGCAAGGGCAATAGCTCCAGTGTTGTCACAGAAGAGTTTGATTGGCCCCGACGCATTGGGTATGACTTCTAGGTCGGTGATGAACTCCTTCACCCAAATTGCTTCATGTGCTGCCTCCGAGGCTGCCATGTACTCCGCTTCACATGTAGATCCCGCCACGACGCTCTGCTTGCAGCTGCACCAGCTTACTGCTCCACCATTCAACATATACACGTATCCGGTTTGTGACTTAGAGTCATCCAGATCTGTGTCGAAGCTAGCGTCGACGTAACCCTTTACGACAAGCTCTTCATCACCTCCATAAACAAGAAACATGTCCTTCGTCCTTATCAGGTACTTTAGGATATTCTTGACCGCTGTCCAGTGTTCCTTGCCGGGATTACTTTGGTACCTTCCTACCAAACTTACGGCAAGGTTTACATCAGGTCTGGTACACAGCATGGCATACATAATAGATCCTATGGCTGAAGCATAGGGGATGACACTCATCTCTTCTTTATCTTTTGCCGTGGTCGGGCATTGAGCCGAGCTCAATCTCACACCTTGCAGTACAGGCAAGAACCCCTTCTTGGACTGATCCATTTTGAACTTCTTCAAAATCTTATCAAGGTATGTGCTTTGTGAAAGACCTATGAGGCGTCTCGATCTATCTCTATAGATCTTGATGCCTAATATATAAGCAGCTTCTCCAAGGTCCTTCATTGCAAAACACTTATTCAAGTAGGCCTTAATGCTGTTCAAAAGTTCTATATCATTTCCCATCAAAAGTATGTCATCTACATATAATATGAGAAATGCTACAGAGCTCCCACTCACTTTCTTGTAAACGCAGGCTTCTCCATAAGTCTGCATAAACCCAAACGCTTTGATCATCTCATCAAAGCGAATGTTCCAACTCCGAGATGCTTGCACCAGCCCATAAATGGATCGCTGGAGCTTGCATACTTTGTTAGCATTCTTAGGATCGACAAAACCCTCCGGCTGCATCATATACAGTTCTTCCTTAAGATGCCCGTTAAGGAATGCTGTTTTGACGTCCATCTGCCATATCTCATAATCATAGTATGCGGCAATTGCTAACATGATTCGGACGGACTTAAGCATCGCTACGGGAGAGAAAGTCTCATTGTAGTCAATCCCTTGAACTTGCCGATAACCCTTAGCGACAAGTCGAGATTTATAGATGGTGACATTACCATCCGCGTCCGTCTTCTTCTTAGAGATCCATTTGTTTTCTATCGCTCGCCGATCATCGGGCAAGTCAGTCAAAGTCCATACTTTGTTTTCATACATGGATTCTATCTCGGATTTCATGGCTTCTAGCCATTTGTTGGAATCTGGGCCCGCCATTGCTTCTTCATAGTTCGAAGGTTCACCGTTGTCCAACAACATGATTTCCAGGACAGGGTTGCCGTACCACTCTGGTGCGGAATGTGTCCCTATGGACCTACGAAGTTCAGTAGCAACTTGATCCGAAGTACCTTGATCATCATCATTATTTTCCTCTTCAGTTGGTGTAGGCATCACAGAAACATTTTCCTGAGCTGCACTACTATCCCGTTCAAGAGGTAGTACTTCATCGAGTTCTACTTTCCTCCCACTTAGTTCTTTCGAGAGAAACTCTTTTTCCAGAAAGGATCCGTTCTTGGCAACAAAGATATTGCCCTCGGATCTTAAGTAGAAGGTATACCCAATGGTTTCTTTAGGGTATCCTATGAAGACGCATTTTTCCGACTTGGGTTCGAGCTTTTCAGGTTGAAGTTTCTTGACATAAGCATCGCATCCCCAAACTTTTAGAAACGACAGCTTAGGTTTCTTCCCAAACCATAATTCATACGGTGTCGTCTCAACGGATTTAGACGGTGCCCTATTTAAAGTGAATGTAGTTGTCTCTAGAGCGTATCCCCAAAATGATAGCGGTAAATCGGTAAGAGACATCATAGATCGCACCATATCCAATAGAGTGCGATTACGACGTTCGGACACACCGTTACGTTGAGGTGTTCCAGGCGGCATGAGTTGTGAAACGATTCCACATTTTCTTAAGTGTGTACCAAATTCGTGACTTAAATATTCTCCTCCACGATCCGATCGTAAGAATTTTATCTTTCGGTCACGTTGATTCTCAACTTCATTCTGGAATTCCTTGAACTTTTGAAAGGTCTCAGACTTGTGTTTCATCAAGTAGACATACCCATACCTACTCAAGTCATCAGTGAGAGTGAGAACATAACGATATCCTCCGCGAGCCTCAACACTCATTGGACCGCACACATCGGTACATATGATTTCCAACAAGTTGGTTGCTCGCTCCATTGTTCCGGAGAACGGAGTCTTGGTCATTTTGCCCATGAGGCATGGTTCGCATGTGTCAAATGATTCATAATCGAGAGACTCTAAAAGTCCATCAGCATGGAGCTTCTTCATGCGCTTGACACCAATGTGACCAAGGCGGTAGTGCCACAAGTATGTGGGACTATCGTTATCAACTTTACATCTTTTGGTATTCACGCTATGAATATGTGTAATATTACGTTCAAGATTCATTAAGAATAAACCATTGACCATTGGGGCATGACCATAAAACATATCTCTCATATAAATAGAACAACCATTATTCTCGGATTTAAATGAGTAGCCATCTCGTATTAAACGAGATCCAGATACAATGTTCATGCTCAAACTTGGCACCAAATAACAATTATTGAGGTTTAAAACTAATCCCGTAGGTAAATGTAGAGGTAGCGTGCCGACGACGATCACATCGACCTTGGAACCATTCCCGACGCGCATCGTCACCTCGTCCTTCGCCAGTCTCCGCTTATTCCGCAGCTCCTGCTGTGAGTTACAAATATGATCAACGGCACCGGTATCAAATACCCAGGAGTTACTACGAGTACTGGTAAGGTACACATCAATTACATGTATATCAAATATACCTTTAGTGTTGCCGGCCTTCTTGTCTGCTAAGTATTTGGGGCAGTTCCGCTTCCAGTGACCCTTCCCCTTGCAATAAAAGCACTCAGTTTCAGGCTTGGGTCCATTCTTTGACTTCTTCCCGGCAACTGGCTTACCGGGCGCGGCAACATCTTTGCCGTCCTTCTTGAAGTTCTTCTTACCCTTGCCCTTCTTGAACTTAGTGGTCTTATTGACCATCAACACTTGATGTTCTTTCTTGATTTCAACCTCTGCTGACTTCAGCATTGAAAATACTTCAGGAATGGTCTTCACCATCCCCTGCATATTGTAGTTCATCACAAAGCTCTTGTAGCTTGGTGGGAGCGACTGAAGGATTCTGTCAATGACCGCCTTATCCGGGAGGTTAATGTCCAGCTGGGACAGGAGGTTGTGCAACCCAGACATTTTGAGTATGTGCTCACTGACAGAACTATTTTCCTCCATGTTACAACTATAGAACTTGTCGGAGACTTCATATCTCTCGACCCGGGCATGAGCTTGGAAAACTAGTTTCAGCTCCTCGAACATCTCATATGCTCCGTGTTGCTAAAAACGCTTTTGGAGCCCCGGTTCTAAGCTGTAAAGCATGCCGCACTGAACGAGGGAGTAATCATCAGCACGAGACTGCCAAGCATTCATAATGTCTTGGTTCTCTGGGACGGGAGCGTCACCTAGAGGTCCTTCTAGGACATATTGTTTCCTGGCAGCTATGAGGACATATTGTTTCTCTAGGAACGCGTTGAAGTTCATGTTGACATGAGCGGCGGCCATTTGATCTACAAGACATATTTGCAAAGGTTTTAGACTAAGTTCATGAAAATTAAGTTCATCTTATCAAATTATTATAATGAACTCCCACTCAGATTAGACATCCCTCTAGTCATCTAAGTGTTACATGATCCGAGTCGACTAGGCCGTGTCCGATCATCACGTGAGACGGACTAGTCATCGTCGGTGAACATCTCCATGTTGATCGTATCTTCCATACGACTCGTGTTCGACCTTTTGGTCTCTGTGTTCCGAGGCCATGTCTGTACATGCTAGGCTCGTCAAGTTAACCCTAAGTGTTCTGCATGTGTAAATCTGTCTTACACCCGTTGTATGTGAACGTAAGTATCTATCACACCCGATCATCACGTGGTGCTTTGAAACGACGAACTTTAGCAACGGTGCACAGTTAGGGGAGAACACTTCTTGAAATTGTTGTAAGGGATCATCTTATTTACTACCGTCGTTCTAAGTAAACAAGATGCATAAACATAATAAACATCACATGCAATTATATAATAGTGACATGATATGGCCAATATCATATAGCTCCTTCGATCTCCATCTTCGGGGCTCCATGATCATCTTCGTCACCGGCATGACACCATGATCTCCATCATAATGATCTCCATCATCGTGTCTTCATGAAGTTGTCACGCCAATGACTACTTCTACTTCTATGGCTAAAGCGTTTAGCAATAAAGTAAAGTAATTTACATGGCGTTCTTCAATGACACGCAGGTCATATAAAAATAAAGACAACTCCTATGGCTCCTGCCGGTTGTCATACTCATCGACATGCAAGTCGTGATTCCTATTACAAGAACATGATCTCATACATCACAATATATCATTCATCATTCATCACACCTTCTGGCCATATCACATAACATGACAATTGCTGCAAAAACAAGTTAGACGTCCTCTAATTATTGTTGCATCTTTTACGTGGCTGCAATTGGGTTCTAGCAAGAATGTTTTCTTACCTACGAATAACCACAACGTGATCTTGTCAACTTCTATTTACCCTTCATAAGGACCCTTTTCATCGAATCCGCTTCAACTAAAGTGGGAGAGACAGACACCCGCCAGCCACCTTATGCAACTACTACATGTCAGTCGGTGGAACCGGTCTCACGTAAGCGTACGTGTAAGGTTGGTCCGGGCCGCTTCATCCCACAATACCGCTGAAGCAAGATAATACTAGTAGCGGCAAGCAAGTTGACAAGATCTATGCCCACAACAAAATTGTGTTCTACTCGTGCAATAGAGAACTACGCATAGACCTAGCTCATGATGCCACTGTTGGGGAACGTTGCAGAAAATTAAAATTTTTCCTACGGTTTCACCAAGATCCATCTATGAGTTCATCTATGCAACGAGTCAAGGGAGTGAGTTTGCATCTACATACCACTTGTAGATCACGTGCGGAAGCATTCAAGGGAAGGGTGATGATGGAGTCGTATTCGACGTGATTCAGATCACCGATGACCAAGTGCCGAACGGACAACACCTCCGCGTTCAACACACCTACGGAACGGACGACGGCTCCTCCGTATTGATCCAGCAAGGAGGAAGGGGAGGTTGAGGAAGACAGCTCCAACGGCAGCACGACGGCGTGGTGTTGGTGGAGAAGCAACACTCCGGCAGGGCTTCGCCAAGCTCGTGACGGAGGAGGAGAGGTGTTGGGGAGGGGAGGGGCTGCGCCTTGGGTTGTGTGTTGCAGCCCTCCCCTCACCCCTCTATTTGTAGGGGAAGGGGCAAGGGGGGCCGGCCCCTCTAGATGGGATCTAGAGGGGGGCGGCAGCCAGGGAGGGGGGACTTGCCCCCAAGCAAAGGGGGCGCCCCTCTAGGGTTCCCCCCAACCCTAGGCGCATGGGCCCAAGGGGGGGGGCGCCCAGCCCTCCAGGGGCTGGTGCCCTGCCCCACACGGCCCATGTGGCCCACCAAGAGGGGTGGCCCCTCCCGGTGGACCCCCGGAACCCTTCCGATGGCCCCGGTACAATACCGATATGTCACCGAAAGTTTCCGGTGTCCACATGACAACTTCCCATATATAGATCTTTACCTCCAGACCCTTCCGGAACTCCTCGTGACATCCGGGATCTCATCCGGGACTCCGAACAACATTCGGTAATCACATACAAGTCTTCCTAATAACCCTAGCGTCACTGAACCTTAAGTGTGTAGACCCTACGGGTTCGGTAGACAAGCAGACATGACCGAGACGGCTCTCCGGTCAATAACCAATAGCGGGATCTGGATACCCATGTTGGCTCCCACATGCTCCTCGATGATGTCATCGGATGAACCACGATGTCGAGGATTCAAGCAACCCCGTATACTATTCCCTTTGTCAATCGGTACGTTACAAGCCCGAGACTCGATCGTCGGTATCCCAATACCTCGTTCAGTCTCGTTACCGGCAAATCACTTTACTCGTACCGTAATGCATGATCCCATGACCAAACACTTGGTCACTTTGAGCTCATTATGATGATGCATTACCGAGTGGGCCCAGAGATACCTCTCCGTCATACGGAGTGACAAATCCCAGTCTCGATCCGTGTCAACTCAACAGACACTTTTGGAGATACCTATAGTGCACCTTTATAGTCACCCAGTTACGTTGTGATGTTTGGTACACCCAAAGCACTCTTACGGTATCCGGGAGTTACACGATCTCATGGTCTAAGGAAGAGATACTTGACATTGAAAAAACTCTAGCAAAACGAACCACACGATCTTGTGCTATGCTTAGGATTGGGTCTTGTCCATCACATCATTCTCCTAATGATGTGATCCCGTTGTCAATTACATCTAATGTCCATAGTCAGGAAACCATGACTATCTGTTGACCAACGAGCTAGTCAACTAGAGGCTCACTAGGGACATGTTATGGTCTATGTATTCACACGTGTATTAAGATTTCCGGATAATACAGTTATAGCATGAATAAAATACAATTATCATGAACAAGGAAATATAATAATAACCCTTTTATTATTGCCTCTAGGGCATATTTCCAACATTTGCAAGTAGACATGTGGCAGGCTGTGGTCCTACAGAGAAATCAACAATATACAAGTCTCCTTTCCTAAAGCCTTCAAAAACTCTGGAGTTGTTAGATTCCATTAGCACAAGGCAACGAAACTTGCCAAAGACAACAACCATATCTAGATCACAAAGCATTGAGACAGACATGAGGTTAAATCATAAGGACTCGACAAGCATGACTTTGTCCATGTGTCTATCCTTTGAGATTGCAACCTTACCTAGACCCAATACCTTGCTTTTGCCTTTATCAGCGTAGGTGATATGCTTCAGATGAGATGGTGACAAATCAGTGTCCATCAACAAGTTCCTGTCACCAGTCAAGAAATTTGTACATCCACTATCGAGGACCCACTCAGTAGCTTTGGGTTGTTCATCCTGCAGATGAATTAGTGCAACTTACGAACCCATATACTTCATCAATAAAGAATATGATATCAATTTCATCAAAAGTAATAGATATAGCAATATGAGGACGTGAGAAATGAATGATTCATTTCTTCATGTTTAGCTTGCTTCCTTTCAAGAACATTCAGGTCTCCAGCAATTTCTTCAGACGATCAAGTTCGTCTGGAGACCTGACCTGCATAAGAGATTAGTTATTTTTCTTCACCACCCACATCTGGAGGGGTAGCAAAGATTTCATCATTCTGCGAGCTCCATAAGAAAAAAGATGGCATTGAAGCCAGTGCACTTCGTTTCATAGAAGAGTGGTTAGGATAAGCATATGCATAAGTAGAGAAATTCTTCGAGGACTTATGAACATAATGGTTTGAAGAATAATGCACACATTCATGACCCTTAGACTTTCCCTGCGAAAGAGAAGTATTAGCACGATGATGTTCATATGTGAATTTTGATCCTTGTGAGGAATTTGATCCATATGAAGAATTTGGTCCATATGAGGACATGGATCCATATGAAGATTTTGATCCATATGAAGAATTTGATCTGGGGTTCCTATTCTTCATGGGTGGTGTCATGATGACATTCACCTGAAGATTTTCAAGGCATCTTTTAGGAACCCAAATTCTCTTCATAGGTGGACCATTCCTGCAGTTAGTTCCAACATATCGAGCAAATACTTCACCATTCTGATTCTTAAACAACTTATAGTTGGAGTCAAATGACTCATCAGAGGAATACGAAGAATCACAGGTAAAGCCAGATAAAGTCCATGGATCTATAGGAGGTCCTTTCGCAGCAACCCATGAGGTTTTGGAATACTACTCAGGTTTCCAGTAGGTCCCATCAGCATTGAGTTTCCTCTCAAAGGCAATACCCTCTTTCCTAGGTTCCTGTTCAAGATCTGCTTTTAAGCACATCACATAGAGTCTGATGCCCTTTGAGGCTTTTGTAAATGCCTTTCACATACAATTCCTTCAGACCTGCATTATCGTCAGTGATACTTGTGGTATCCTCAGACGAGGAATTTGTGACCACAGAGACAGTTGAAGAATCTGCAGCAATAAAAGAATTTGAACATTCAGGTGATGAATTAGCAGATTCACATTCAATGCATTTCAAACATGGTGGAATAAATTCTTCCTGAGCGGAACTGATCTGTTGTGCAAGCAATGAATCGTTTTCCTTCTAAAGATCTTCATAACTTACTCTTAACTTCTCAAGATCTTGCTTTCTCTGAGGAAATTCATAAGAAAGCTTCTCATGATCAGTTAAGAGAGTGTTGTGATGATTTTGAAGGTTGTCAAACTTAGTCTGAAGTCTCTGATGATTATCAGTCAGAGACTTGGTTCGATTCAATTCCTCACCCAGCAGGTCATCGCTTCTGTCTAGTTAATTTTGAATCTTTTATAAAGCCTTCTGTTGTTTAGCAGCAATTCTAGCAAGTTTGGAATAGCTAGGCTTAAGATTGTCATTAGATTCATCCTCACTAGAGCCAGAGGGGGAATGTTTGAGTACCTTCGCACCTTTTGCCATGAAGCAATAGTTGGGAGCATAGTCATCGACGCTTTTGTCAGCAGAGTTGGGGAGGTGATTTTCTTCAGTATTGAAGATGGACTTGCTGACGTCAGTAGTAGCGAGGGCTAAGCTCGCCACACCAGAGTCTGACTCCTCGGATTCCTCCTCTTCCACATTTTCCTCAGATTCAGCTTCAGAGTCCATTTCTTTGCCAATGAATGCCCAGGCCTTCTTTGAACTGCTCTTCTTGTGTACTTCTTTGAAAGACTTTGAAGATTTTGATGATGAAGACTTTGAAGATTTCTTCTTCTTCTTTGAGTCGTCAGAATCTTCATCTTTGTACTTATTCTTCTTTGATTCCTTTTCCCACAGAGGACAATCAGACATGTAGTGACCAAGTTTCTTGCATTTGTGGCAAGTTCTCTTTTTGTAGTCACGGGACGAGGAATCATCATTTTTGTAAGTGCATCTAGTGCCCCTTAGTGATTTTGGTGTATTGAAGACTTATAGGTTAAGAGACTGATGCGTTTGTAAGTCTACACATGTCTATAAGTCTATGAGGAGTTTGATATTTACAGAGAAAGTCGGCCCCTAAAAATGAAGTTCTTCGACTGAAGACTTTGGATTTTTGAAGACTTTCTGAAAACTTTGAAAGTGAAGAAATTGGTGTCACCCTGAAGACTTGGAAATCATTCGAGGAACATGAAGCGTGAAGACTTTGTTTTCATAATATCATTTTCTCTTTCTTGAGTCATAGGAAACACCGTACTGTTAAAGGGGGTCGAGGAAATACTAAGGAAAAATTTCCATCTGATGCTCAACTCAAAATCCTACACCTACCAATCCCTTCGAGTGAAGCCATTGGAAATATCATACAGTTCAGTCATTTTCTTCAGTAACAGAGACGAAGTTCTTCTGGTTACTGAGGAATTTGTTCTGACTAAGGAGTTAGGAATTCACCAGGGCGGATTGCGTATATAGTGAGGAACATGATAGCCATGAGGAATTTGAGAGTCATAATTCCGACCGTTGCTGTGCTACGTGCCAGCTGTCCCAAAATATCTACCCACCTAACGGTCATATCATTGAAGGGCATTTATGTCTTATCATGTTAGGCTGCTCCCTAGGCTATAAATAGCCGCCCCCTACAACCACTAGCTGGTTGGCTGCTCCGAGAGAAACTGACACTTGTCATTTGAGAGCAACCCATCCTTCGAGGACTTTGAGCAAAAATCATCAAGTGAGGAAACCCCAAACCCAAACACCTTCAAACCCAAAGTGACTGAGCATCACGAAAGAGATTGATCCTGCGTGGATCGGACGCTTGTTACCTTTGAAGATTGTGCCTATTCCAGACGGTTAGGCATCAAGGTCTAGAGCATCCAAGAGGAAATGTGGATCACCGAGTGACCGAGTTTGTGAAGGTTCGAAAGTCACCTGAAGACTTGCCACGAGTGATTGGGCGAGGTCTGTGTGACTTTAGCTCAAGCAGAATACGGTGAGGACTGTGTGTTCGGGACTGGGTGTCCTCGAATTTAAATACTCAGCCGCTCTAACCAGATGTACAACTGAGACAGCAGTTGGAACTTGTCTACCAAATCTTTGTCTTCACCAAGCTTACTGGTTATATATTCCTCAACTCTTTCATTTCCTCAATTCTGTTGTGAGTACTTGTTCATATCTGTTTGAAGACTTTGACTGAAGACTTTCTCAATTTCCTCAGTTCAATTTCTTCAGTCTGTTCGTCTTCATCTTGTGTTATCCTGTGCTTACGCTTTCTGTACTCTGTGCTTGTCTTCATTTCATCATGATGACTATGCCTGTGTTCTACCATGTTTACTTTTGAGTACTTATTCCGCTGCAAGTAGTTCTTCGCTTAGGAATTTCCTCACCCTGAAATTCCTTAGTGAAGAATTCATAAAAATCACCTATTCACCCCCCTCTAGTCGATATAACGCACTTTCAATTGGTATCAGAGCAAGGTACTCCCCTGTTCAGTGTGATTTTGGTTTAACCACCTGGAGTTTTAGTTATGTCGACTGCAGGAATGAGGAACGTATCCTGCCCCATCTTTGACGGTCATGAGTACCCTCGGTGGAAGGCCATGATGAAGAAGCAACTCATGGCTATGGACAGCGAACTATGGACCGTCACTGAGATTGGTCTTACCAATCTATGCAAGATGGTGGAGGCTGATGACATTCGCAATACACTCTACTTAACCTCACAGCGAAGGATGTCATCTTCTCCTGTTTGTCCCAAAATCAGTTCAGGAATGTCATGCATCTCAATCACGCGAAGCTAATCTGGGACCGTCTCTCTGAGGTCTATGAAGGTCATCGAACCCGTCATGATCCTTGGTTTGAGGATTACAAGGAATCTCTTAATGCGATGACATTCGAACCAGAATCATCATCTTCTACATCCTACCTTGTGGCAAACAGTGCTAAGGTAACTGAATGCTACCTATTCGAGTCTAGTGATGATGAATCTGGAGATGAATTTGGACCTAGCTATGTCAAACTTGCTTCCCTTGCCACTAAACAACAAAGAGCTCTTGAAAAAATTCAATACATGCTAAATAAGAGAGATGATATGTTGGGTGAAGAAATGGATTAGTCAAAAGCCTTGGTTCAAAGTCTTCAGAGACTTCGTTCCAAGTTTTACGACCTTCAAGGTCATCATAACACTCTCTTATCTGATCACGAGAAGCTTTCCCTTGAACTTCTTCAAAGAAAGCAAGATCTTGAGAAGCTAAGAGTGAGTTATGAAGATCTTCAGAAAGTGCGCGACTCATTACTTGCTCAACAAATAAGCGCTACTCAAGAAGAATTTTTTCCTCCATGTCTGAAGTGCATTGAATGTGAATCTGCTTATTCTTCACCTGAATGTTCAAATGCTTCTAATGCTACAAATTCTTCACCTATCTCTTATTTCACTAATTCCTCATCTAAGGACATTGCTAGTATCACTAATGATGCAGGGCTAAAGGAATTGTACATAACAGGCATGTACAAAAGCCTCAAAGGGCATTAGACTCTTTGCGATGTGCTTAAAAATTAGATCCTCAACAGGAACCCTAGGAAAGAGGGTATTGCCTTTGAGAGGAAACTCAATGCTGATGGAACATATTGGAAACCTGAGTGGTACCCCAAAACCTCATGGGTTGCTGCAAAGGGACCTTCAGTTGATCCATCCAATTTATTTGGCTTTACATGTGAATCTCCTCATTCTTCTCATGAGTCATTTGACTCCAACTATAAACTGTTCAAAAATCAGAATGGTGAAGTATTTGCTAGATATGTTGGCACTAACTGCAGGAATGGTTCCCCTATGAAGAAAATATGGGTTCCCAAAAGTTGCCTTGAAAGTCTTCAGGTGAATGTCCTCATGACACCACCTGTGAAGAATAGGAACCCCAGATCAAATTCTTCATCTGGATAAAATTCTTCACATGGATCCAAGTCCTCATACGGACCAAATTCCTCACATGGATCAAATTACTCAAAAGGATCAAAGTCCTCACATGATTATCATCATGCTAACCCCTCTGTTTTGCAGGGAAAGGCTAAGGCCTATGAATATGAGCATTATTCTTCTAATCATTATGTTCATAAGTCCTCGAAGAATTTCTCTGCCTATTCATATGCTTATTGTCAGAGTAATGGGCCACGGGTAGGCTAACCCGATCCCCAGAACCTTTCAAAACATCGGGGCAGACTACGCCCCTCAAGACCGCATGATAAAGAGCCACCTCCTGGGAGTCGGCGGCAACTGCCCCTCACGGCCGAGTCCCAGGGACGACTTCGAGTTAAGCCGACTCTTAGCTGACGACTTCGAGATAAGCCGACTCTTAGCCGGCGACTTTGAGATAAGCCGACAATGAGAGTCGGCCCGCGGCTCCAACCACCCCCTGCCTTCGCCACGATGGACGGGGCGGGGTACGGTCACTGCATGGCCGTCCCTGCCCCGCTTACGAAGGGCTGGCATGGCTACAGTGCGCTGTATCACTGGAGATCTCCATCGTGGCGCGGCACTATTGCCATGCCCGTCCTGACCTCCGCCCCCGTGGGCGGTGCACTCTGCCCACGACGGCTTACCTGTACGGCCCAGAGACGGCAGGACCCGCCCGTCGGTGGGGGTACAGAAGACGGCGAGAGCGCCATAAAGACGGACCCGTGGGAGTCGGCCCCTGTAGTCGGCCGGCCCCTCCCACGGGCCCCGCACGCCATTAACTAGACAAGACGGGGAATGGCGACAGCGATCGTCCGCCTGGCGGCGGCACTGTAGCCACGACCCCATGACCAAGCCCACGTCATTGGAAGCACGGCTACAGTACCAGGCTTGTCGGCGGGGCCCACCAGTCGGCGGTCCCCAGCAGTCGGCGGAGAAGACGATGGCCTGAGGGACAGACGGCTGGGACCCACGCCCAGCCGGATTACCATTGTATCCCTGGGGGCAGGCCTATATAAGCCCCTCGGGGCACCCATGCAAGGGTGATAGCATCTTTAGTATTAGACCCGATCATATAGGAAGGAGGGAGCTAGCCTTGCCCTCTCCGACCTCCAGGAAATAGCTCTAGGAGCAACCTTGTGTTCACTTTGCCATAGTGATCGTGCGGAGCCCCCGCAGAGCAGTAGTAGGGGTGTTATCTCCTCGGAGAGCCCTGGAGCGGGGTAAGATCTGTCGGCGTGCATGTCTTCGCCTCATCCCGTTTCCAGGCATCGGCGACGTTCTACTTGCTCCCACCATGATAAGCCATCCTTTGGCATATGTCGCACCCAACCCCCGACATTTGGCGCCCACCGTGGGGCGAGGTGCACCGTCGTCCGGAGACCTGCTCTGGACGGGAACCCTATTCCTCCCTAGCGAGCGCAGCCAGCCCGGCACACCAGACGGAGACTGCACCAACGCGCTGCACGATGCTGAGATCGCGTGCGCGGCCAGCTACCTCGCCGAACTTGTCGGCGAGGTTCGCCTCTCCGATGAGCCTGCATCCGACGCAGGCACGAGCGGCCCCAAGAGCCTCCTCGCGGGCCTCCTTGACCAACTCCACGTCGCCGGCGAGCCCGCCGTGGACCTGGAGTCCATAGGCTCCACTGACCCGATGCTGGTCGAGCCCGACACCGCGTCGCTCGACGCGTTCCCCACCAACATGGTGGTCTATGACGAGCTGCTCCCTTGCACGGAGAGCGGCGGAAGCACCGTCATGGAGGTTCTCGTCCTCGATCACGGCGAGCGTTCCGGCGAAGGAGCTCGTGATCCACTCGACGCGGCTCTGCAAGACCTGACCGCGCCCATTCCGGGAGACGCCGACGCCGAGACGCTGGAGGCGCGCCGCCTTCAGCTCGTCGAAGGTGCGAAGAAGCTGGCAAGCATGAGACGCTTATCAGAAGCCTACCAGCGTGAGATGGATCGCGCTATGGGCGGCTCGCCGGCCCCGACTGGGCGTAGCCGCCTTGGCGCGGTCCGGCAGCGTGGCGCGCCCATCGCCAACCTTTTCGGGGCCAATCGCCCTGTGTATGCCACACCTGTGGAGAACATCCGCGCCGCCCAGGCAGCGCCGGACGAGCTCGACAACTTCAAAGGTGAAGAGCGCCACCTGATGACAGAGCGAGTTCAGCAGCTCCTCGATGCGGCTGCCGCGGCAGAACGAAGCCGGCTGCCGCACGGAGGCGCTGCAACGACAAAACGATGACTTGCCTCCCCGCCGAGATCAAGGCGCGACGTCTCGGACACCAACCGGCGGTGTCCGCGGAAGGAAATACAAGGATCCGGCTGTCAGCCATAGTCGGACTCGCATCACCATCGAGCGCGACCAACACGGCCGCCCCAAAGCAGTAGAGCGGCGGGAGGACTATCTGCCTCCTCCTCCTCGCAAAGAAAGGCGGGTCTCCCCGCCACCTGTTGAGCATCCGACTCTTGGCGACCGCCTTGGCCGCCGAGAGGGAGTCGGAGAAAATGACGCCCGCCTCCGGATCAACCGACTCCACCGATCCCTGGCGCTGGAAGAAGAAGACGAGTTGGGTCCTCCATGTTTCGGACCTCGCATCCGAGACGAGCCCTTTCCCAAAGGGTTCACGCTCCCCCGAGATACGCCCGAGTACACCGGCTCCGTGAAGCCGGAAGACTGGCTAGTTGACTACTCCACGGACGTCAACATAGCAAACGGCAACAAGCATGTTGCCGTAAAGTACGTTCCACTCATGCTCCGAGGCACGGCCCGGACATGGTTGAACAGCATGAAGCCCCGCAGCATCAACAGCTGGGTCGACTTCACCGAAGCCTTCGTCCGCAACTTCACGAGCACGTACAAGCGACCTCCCAAGCCTCGCCAACTCTCCTTGTGCGTGCAAGGCCCCAACAAGTCGACTCGCGACTACCTCACGCGCTGGGCCGAGCTTCGGAACTCCTGTGAGGGCGTGCACGAGGTGCAGGCTATCGAGTACTTCACTGCCGGGTGCAGAGAAGGCACCCTCCTCAAGCACAAGCTCCTCTACGACGAGCCGGAGACCCTCGACGAGCTGCTGATCATAGCAGACAAATACGCCACGGCCGACTCCTCCATGAAGGCGGAGATTCAAGTTAGCACGACAGGCAAAGTTGCCCCTCAGGCTCCCAGAACTCCGGCTGGGGACGCCAGTCGGAGACAACAGCAGAACGACCACAAGCGCTCATTCACGGGCTCCGGCTTGCCAAAGAACTTGGCATTCACCGGATCCTGTGTTATGGCGACTCCGACTTAGTGGTCCAGCAGTCATCTAGCGATTGGGACGCCAAGGATGCAAACATGGCAAGCTACCGCTTCCTTGTGCAGCAACTCAGCGGATACTTCGAGGGGTGTGAGTTCCTCCACATACCAAGGAATGACAACGACCAAGCAGACGCCCTGGCACGAATCGGCTCCACCCGCCAAGCAATACCATCTGGCGTCGCCCTTCGGCGCCTCCTCAAGCCGTCTATCAAGCCTTCACCGGAATCAGACTCCATTTTCGTGCCGGCTCCCCCCGAAGATGTCGGATCCGACTCAAGAGCCCCAGCAGACGGCACGAAAATTCTTACAGACAGCTCCAAGAACGCCGTAGTCGAAGCCGGCCCGGGGACTTCAGAACCCGGCCTGGGGACTACGGCGACCAGCCCGAAGACTCCAGAACTCGGCCCGGGGACTGCTCCAGTCGGCCCGGGGACTTCGTCAATCTAGCAAGCGGCCGCAGACTCCAACCCGCCGCCTCCCAGCACAGCCGCCCTCGTCGAAGTCGCAGTACTGGCAGTTCAAGAAATAGCAGCACCCTCATGGGCCCAGCCCATCCTCAAGTTCCTGGTGAGCAAAGAACTGCCAATTGATGAAATCTTGGCTCGCCAAGTACAACGCCGAGAGGTAGCCTACACCATAGTCAACAGAGAGTTGGTCAGGCGCAGCGTCACTGGTGTCTACCAGCGTTGCGTCGAGCCAGAGCAAGGCCAAGCAATTCTCAGAGACATCCATGAAGGCGAGTGCAGCCACCATGCGGCTTCAAGAGCACTCGTCGCCAAAGCCTTCCAACACGGTTTCTTCTGGCCAACTGCCCTAGAAGAGGCCAAAGAATTAGTCCAAAAGTGCAAAGGGTGCCAGATGTTCCGCTCCAAGCCACATCAGCCGGCTTCCGCACTCAAGACTATCCCCATCGCCTGGCCCTTTACGGTTTGGGGACTGGACATGGTGGGACCATTCAAAACAGCACGAGGCGGCCTAACTCACTTACTTGTCGCGGTGGACAAGTTCACCAAGTGGATAGAAGTAAAGCCCATCAAGAAGTTGAATGGTCCGACTGCAGTGACTTTCATCGCCGACATCACGACTCGATACGGCATACCGCGCAGCATCATCACCGACAATGGCACAAATTTTGCCAAAGGTGCCTTGGCCCGTTTCTGCCATCACCACCGACAACGGCATACCGCCAGGTAGAGCGAGCAAACGGCCTCATCCTTTCTGGCATCAAGCCTCGACTGGTCAAACCACTGGAGCATTCGGCCTGCTGTTGGCTTGACGAGTTACCAGCCGTCCTCTAGAGTCTGCGCACGACTCCAAACAAGTCAACCGGCTTCACACCCTTCTTCCTCGTCTACGGTGTTGAAGCCTTCATCCCGACGGACATAGAGTTCGACTCTCCGCGAGTCACCATGTACACCGAGGAAGAAGCAGAAGAAGCACGTCAAGACGGTGTGGATCTGCTGGAAGAGGGCCGGCTGTTGGCACTCAGCCGGTCCAGCATCTACGAGCAGAGCCTGCGCCGATACTACAACAGGAAGGTCAAGCCGAGATCTTTCCAAGAGGGAGACCTTGTGCTCCGGCTGATCCAGCGAACATGTCAGGACCCCGATCCTAAGTCACACCGATCTAGCATGTAACACATCATATCACTTTGCGGCCTCACGCACGGTATTCCCACGGGTGCCACCTTACCTGGCCCGGGACCATTTGCGCCTTTTGGCTCACGTATCTGATAGTGCCGCTAGCATCCATATGACAAAGAACCCGGGCTGACATGGCTAGTCGTGAACCCAAAGTGGCACTAACTTACAGGGACAGGCATACATGACCCAACAACGAACGTGTTGGTCATTAGCGAGTGAATCCGGGCTGTAGCAACTGGGCTAGCAGGACTCCGGTAACCTGGGCTGTAGCAGGCTAACAGGACTCCGGTAGACACCGCGTGACATTTCCCCGAAGGGACAGACACAGGAACGAAGAAGGACACATGCCGGCCAGCCTAAGTGTTCCGGAGCAGTAGCAAGCTACCAGGGCTCAGTGGAAGCACTAGGAGACATTTCCCGGTAAGAGAGGCTACCAAGGATAAACAACTAGATAGTCAGATCCCACACATACCAAGCATTTCAATAACATGCACACAATATGCTCGATATGTGCAAATACAACATGGCATCACAACATGACTCTACAACTCAAGTATTTTATTCAATAGGCTCCGAGGAGCGAGATATTACAAGCATGAGTCTCATGACTCAACATTCAGAGCAAACAAGTCAAGCACAAACGGAAGTTTAACATGTCTGAGTACAGACATCTACAAAAGAAAAAGGCTGAGAAGCCTGACTGTCTATCAGATCCTGCCGAGGGCACAAGATCGTAGCTGAGGTAACAAGCTAAACGTCGAAGTCCACGTGGAACTACTAGCGAGACTGAAGTCTCTCTGCAAAAACATAAATTAAGCAACATGAGTACAAATGTACCCAGCAAGACTTACATCATATCTAACTACATATGCATCATTATCAACAAGGGGATGGTGGGGTTTAACTGCAGCAAGCCAGCTTTGACTCGGTGGCTATCCTGAACTACGACTGCAAGTAACTCTTTTGAGGTGGCGCACACGAGTCCACATATTCACCATATCAATACACCACTATAGATCCGCTCCCATCTCCCTACGAGAACGCCATCCATAGCACTCACGCTTATCTTGCACATTTTAGAGGATCCACTTTCACTTGTCTATGAACTGTACAGGCAACCCAGAAGTCCTTTACCGCGGACACGGCTATTCGAATAGATCATATTAACCCTGCAGGGGTGTACTTCTTCACACATGCTCTCACCACTTACCGCCGTTTACACGACATGTACTCGGCAACCTTCAAGCGGAAGCCCAGCGAGGGTGTTGGCCATGACCTGACTAACCACACAAGTCTCTCGTCCAGGTTTATCGCCTATTCGGGTTCCATCCGCAAGGAGATCCGGCCGGGGTGTCGCTCACGGCCGCAAACGATGTGTGCAGGGTTCCCAAGCCCACCATCCGGGTGCCACTTGGTACACCGGGCTACTGTGCCTAGTCTGTCCCAAGCCCACCTGTACCGGGTGCCACTTGGTAGACTACTAGCACTACCTACAAACACCAGAAACTAGTTGCAACTCCTGGACAGAGATCGAGTTGATTAATAAGCCGAGAGGGGTCGAGTTACCGGAACCCAATGTGTGGTAGTAACTGTTCATGGATCACAAACACAGAACTTAGTTCCTGAGACGGTTTCAATGAGACAACCCACCATGTACTCCTACATGGCCTCTCACTGCTACCTTTACCAAATCGTGTTCACACACTTAGCTCACACACAGTAGGACATGTTCACACACCTCCAATTCATCCCTGATGAATCAGACCTGACACAACTCTAAGCAATAGCAGGCATGACAAACAAGCATGAATGAGTAGGCACATCAGGGATCAAACAACTCCTACTCATGCTAGTGGGTTTCATCTATTTACTGTGGCAATGACAGGTCATGCATAGGAAAGGGGTTCAACTACCGTAGCATGTAACAGTTGAATCGTTGTTGTCCTAATGCAGTAAAAGAGAGCAGGAGCGAGAGAGAGGGATTGTATCGGAATGAACAAGGGGCTTTTGCTTGCCTGGCACTTCTGAAGATAATATAGTTCTTCATCGGTGTCATCGAACTCATCATCGGAACCACGTCTACCGAGAGGGTACAAACACCGGCAAACAAGGAAGAACACAATCAATGCAATGCACAATATGATGCATGATCATTACATGGAAATATGTTGTGGTTTGAGCTAATGCAACTAGCAACAAGTTAAATGAAGTTGATTTGAATCCATGATTCAAATCTAAACTCCATATGTGAAGGTTTAAATGCCATTATATGATTTGTAATAAACATCAGCTATAAGTGGTTCTAACATGCATGAAAAAGGTACAGATGGATAGATTGGATTTTTCTGATCATTTTTCATATATAACTTATTTCATTCTGAGTTACGGTTGATTTTCTATGATTTTTAGAAGTTTAAGCCTTTTTCTGCATTTTCTGAATAAATAGAATTAAACTAATTCCAGAAAAGGAATTACTACGTTAGCCTGACATCAGCACGAGGTAAGCGAGTCAACATGGCAGCCTGGGTCAAACTGACCAGTGGGTCCCGTGTGTCAGTGGCTAACTAAACTAACCTAGTCTGATTAGCACTAATCTAGGTTAAACTAATTAAGTTTTAAACCTAAACTAGATTAATTTGCCGAACAGGGCCCGCAAGTCAGTGAGAGAGAGGGGGGGTCAAACCGGAAGTGGGTTCAACCCACGCCGGTCAACGGGTCAACGGTCGCCGGCGTTTAGCAGCCGGCGAGTCCAGACGCGGCGGCGAGCTGCGGAAACGCTGCTCGGGGTGCCATTCGCCGCGCAGTTTGCTCCTACGCGCTCCTGGGAGTGAGCCGCATCGTCTGGTGGCGGTGGCTGTGCTCGAGATGGCCGGGAACGGCGCCGGCGATGACCGCCGCGGCGGCCGGAGTTCAAACATCATCGGATTCGACGCCACAGCGCGCGGGAGGACAAGCGGTTTGCACCTACGGACTCTACGCGTGCTCACGAACCCAACGGGAACACCCACGGGACCAATAGGTCACCGGAGCTTCGTCGGCGACGAGGTCGTGCGGTGGCGCACTCTCAGCCTTGATGGAAACAACGGCTACGGTGAGAACTAGGCCACATAATTAGCTGGAACGGTGCAAGGGCTCACGGAGATCACGATGAGACGGTCGGTGTGCTCGGGGAAGGCCCGGGGCGATGGGACAGCGACGGCAATCTTCGGCGACCGAAGCTTGAAGACGGAGTCGAGGCGGTCGAGTTGGGGCGTACGAGCACTCGGGGCTTGCTCGAGGCGGCGTAACGGGCGGTGGCGGAGCTTGTAGACTACACGGGGAGGCGAGAGGAGCATGGTGGGCGTGGTGGCAGCGAACGACGGCGACGGCTCTCTGTTCGGGCGAAGAACGAAGAGGGAGAGGGGAAAATAGCCAGGGAAGAAGGGGAGGTCGACACGGCATCGTCCATGTCTCCTGGCGCGGGGTTGGGGATAAGGAGGCGTCGACACGACGAAGCAGGAGGTGGCAGGGGCGCGCCTGCGTGCGGCGGCCACGCGCGCCCGTTCCTTTGGCAAGAGGAAGACAACAGGAGGAGGTGGGCTGGGCCAGGTGGCTGTGCTGGCCGACTGGGCCGGCTAGGTGGGCTGCGGTAAGTCAGGTGAGGTTTCCTTACTTTTCTAATTTTCTTCTGTTTTCTATTCTGCTAATTTGTTTCTTGATTTAGAAAAATACTAAATCACTTCATAAAAACCTAAAATAAATTTGTAGGCACTGTTTAATTATTTCCAACAGCCCCCAAGTACTTCCAGGATTATTTGGACACTTAAAAATATTTATAGGATTTAAATGTCCAAATTCAAATACTTATGAATTAACTCAAAAATCCATTAATGACCTAAAAATATGTGCATCATTTTTGGCAGAGGTTTTCACCTTTACCAGAACATTTTCAGAGGGCATTTTGGGTTCATTGAGAATATTTTTAAGTTGAACCTGGTATTTTCAGAGGGGGGGTGCTGGGGTTTGTTGATCCCCATTTCAGGTTTAAGAGAAATTTAAACATGATGCAACAACCAACTAGTCCAAGTGCATAGCAAGGCTAAGGACGTGACAGAACAGTCGGCCAGCACAAGCTGTCGGCGCCTAGGGAAGGCCCCTTCATTATCAGCAAGGTGCTGGGAAACGACTCCTACTACCTGATCGACGCTCAGAAGCCCCGAGCACGCAAGAGGGACGACTCCGGCAAAGAGACGGAGCGCCCATGGAATGCAAATCTTCTCCGAAGATTTTACAGTTGATGCAGTATGTATCACGCTACCCTTTGTATTAAAGTACCAAGACTTCGGGCCCCCCGAGATGAGCTCGGGGACTGCCCTTTTTTGTTATTTGTATGATAAGAATTATGCCTTCGAGTATACTACTCTTTGTTATGCCGCTTGGCACCGGGCTCGACTAGTCGGCCCGGGGACTCGCCGCCTTGCGCTATGAAATGCTTCCTGCGGTCGGACAAGTAGTGCGTGGCGCCAAAGCCGTCTCCTGTCAGAAGCCGCAGCTCGCAGAGCGAATGATTGGTGGATAGGAGTAAGGAAGAATGGGCGCCCACACGAAAAATGGCTAAGGACTCAAAGCATAAACATAGCTTAAGCCGGCTTCCTGCCTCTCTTAGCAAAGCCGACTCTTTAGTAGTTGGCCTGCCGCTTTCTATCCAACTTGTTAAGAAGACTCTAAAAAAATGGCCAAGTACTTGCCTTCCCAAAGTAGCCAAGCATTTGATCCAGTGGCAGCCGCAGAATGGTTCTCTGACTGGCAAGGCGGCGACTAACGGAAGGCGGCAAAGGAAAAAGCCAAAGGAGCAATAAGCAAGGAAAGATAGAATCGGATAAATATTTACATAGCATAGGCCCTTGGCCGAATCTTCAAGCAGAAGTTCAAAATACACCCCGCGAGTGGAATTGTTCGAATTAACAAGTTCTTCAAAGACTACTAGAACAGATAAAATGAAGGCAAGACGGCAGCCTAGGAAGCGGCAGACGGGTTCGGAGGGTCGGAAGAGACGGCGGTGTTAGGCGTCGAGGCGGCCGGCTGGACAGTCTCGGCTTGGTCGTCTCCGGCGGCGGCCGGCTCGGTCGGGCGCGGTTCGTTACAGGAGGCGCGGTCGAGCTGAGGCTGGTCGCCCACTCCGCCTTCTGGCGCCTCCGTCTCACCTCCGTCCTCCGCCTCGCCTTCCTCCTCGGCGCTGGAACCGATCACCTCCGCCGAGTCCTCATCATAATCCGGGTTCATCCCGAACCACTCTGGCGGCGCCTCCCTGTCGTCTTCAGCCTGATCAGGGGCGAAGATGCTGGTGTCGGCATAGTCGGCGATCGCCGCAGCACAAGCGACGAGGGCGTCTTCCATAGCTACCAGCTCCGCTTGGGCCTCTGACCGGAACGCGGCCAGACAGTCTAGGTCCAGCCCTGGATACCATGCCTTGATGAATTCCAAGGCCCGGCGCGCTCCAGCACGGGCCGAGGAACCCTTCCAAGCCTCAAGACGACCAACTGCGACCTCCAGCCAGTCGGCAGTCCGACTGGCGGTGCGCAGAACCGGCATGTCTGGCCGCAGGGCGGCAATGGCATGGGCACCAGCACGTTGAAGCCGGCGCAGCATCCGATGGGCCGGCCGCAGACGAGCCTCGATGCTCAGAAGCTACTCGTCGAGGGTCCGGGGGTGTTGGCGGCAATCCCCGCACCATCTGCCCTCCGCGCCTCGCGATCAGCCTCGATGGCTTGAGTGGCCGCCTGCGAGTGGACAGGGAAGAAGTCTGCCAAGACAAAAAAGAAGCAAGTCAAAATCAGGAGTCAGCCCGACCCACAGTCGGCGGCTCAAAGGAAACCAAGAAACTCACCGTCGACGATGTCCTCGATCTCATGAAAGCCGGAGGTCAGTTGTGCCTCCTTGTCGGTCCAGGAGGAGCGCTCGCTTTCAAACTCGGCCAGGAGAGCAGTCTCTCTCTTCTCTGCTTCATCCTGCGTCTTCTTGAGTAGCTCCTTCTACTCCGCTAGCTGTGCAGCCAGCAGGTCGCGCTCCACGGCGAGTTTGCTGCACTCCACCCCCTTGGCACGCAAGGCGGTGTTGACCTCGCCCAGCTGCTGCTGAAGAGTGGCATTGGCCTCTGAAGAATAAAAAGGAAAAGACGTTAAGTCATCAACAAAGAAGGTTGCTGGGAAGATCCGGCCCGACTGCTCAGCAGTCGGCTCGAATCTCGGGGACTACAGCCCGCGGGTGCGCCAGCGCGCCCCCGCGAAGAACGAGGACTCACTCCGACTCTCCGACAAGTCGGCAGTCCGCTTGCCCAGCTCGTCGACATTGCGGTTGAAGGTAGTGATGCGGAGGTTGTGATACTCCTGTGATAAGAATTTCCAAACGAAGATAAGTATTTGAACTTGCCAGAAGGAATTCTGAGCCGCCTGCTCAGCAGCCGTCCCGAAACTCAGGGACTACACCTAGTGGGTGCGCTGGCGTGCCCCCACAGAGAAGAACAAGGAAAAACAAAGTAAGAAATGAAAGCATACCCGGACGGCTACTCGCGACACCAGATGCGCCTTGGTGCAGGCCTGGATGGCGTCGCCCTCGGCTCGCAGTTTCTCCTGAACATCCAAAAGCGCCTGGTTCAGCGGGCCCGTGCCGCCTCCTTGCACCCACCCAACGGGCGCGGCACTCGTCGCCTCAGCGTCTGGGATGGCCGAGCTGGCGGCGCCGGTCTCTAGGGGCGTGGCACCGAAGTCGCCCTCTCAAGGCGGCGGCGCGCTGGCGAGGCGACTTGGAGGAGCAGCCTCGCCACGGACTCGTCCTCAGTCGGCGGCACCGGCGGGCCTGCCGGCTGTTTACCCTGCACGCACCCGGACGGCGGCGGAGGTGGCGGTGGCGGCATGGTCGTGTCCGACATGGAGGCCTCGCCGCTTTCCCTCTCCATGATGGGGTTCTCGCCGCCGGCTTCCCCAGTCTGCCACGTGAACTCTGGGGGCGGCGGCACGGAGTTCAGCGGAATGACAAGCAGCGCCTATTGGCAGTGCGCGGCCTCCTCTGCTTGCCGCCTTGCCACAACGGCGGCTTCGGCCTCATCCAGCTTCTTCTGGGCAGAGGACGCCGCCTTCTCGGCCTCCGCCTTCTCCAGACGGGCGGCCTCGTCGTCATCGCGCTTCTCCCGCACGTTCCGCTCCGTCGCCTCCCGGAGGTCGGCGGCGGGGTCAATCCGCCGAGTAGTGGCGGACGTCTCTGCCGACCCCATGACGGAGGCGGCGGCGACCCTCTCAAAAGTAAGGGGAGCCCTGAAGCGAGAAAGGCATGTAAATGATTCGTGCAAAATTCACTAAGTAAAAGACAAGACACAGGCGAAGGCACTTACGCAGAAACCAGTGGAGGCTTCTTCACTTCCTTACGGAAGCGGTTGGCCTTCGCGATCGCCTCTTCCCACTTGGTCGCGGCGGCCGCCCCCTTGAACTTCTTCGACCGGCCGCCAAGCAAGCTCGGCCCGGCCCGGCGCCCCTTTGCGCCGCCTTGACCATCCAAGCCGGCGGAGGAACTTGCACCCGGCTGGCCAACCCTTGGTTGGCGGCGCGGGACGACTTCCCCCTCGGCGTCGTCATCAGGCCAGTCGGTAAAGGTGGACGATGGCCTGAAGCCTCCTCCTCCTCCTCCTCCGTCTCCTTTGGCGTCGGCCTCCATCGCCGCCGCCCCCAAGTCAGGGTCGTCGACGTCGCTCTCCGCCCGGTCGGAGACGAACTGACCGGCCGGCCCCGTGGTGCCGGCTGAGGGCTGGATGAGGGGGTTCTGACTCAAGAAAAAACCAAAAAGATCAGAAGTCGGATTCGGCTGCAAAAGAAGACAGAAGAAAAAGAAAGACGACTTACAGCAGGCGGGGGCTTGGCGTGCGAGTAAGGCTCCTTGCCGAACCGCCAATCCACCGTGAGACTGCAGTTCGCGATATACTTCATCGTGTCCACCACCTCTGCGTGGGGCATGTCCTTGGAGCCTCGGGTCCCGGTGGCCGCTCATCTGACAGATTAGATGAAGTCGGCCTTGGAGCGGGAGGACTCGGCGCGCCACGAAGGCGGCCAGCAGGTCGGCCCCAGTCAGACCCTCCGACTGCGTCAGCACTCGGAGTCGCGCAACGGCGGCGGCTCCAGCAGGAGTCAGCGTCTTGACTCGGTGGGACCAGCTGGGGAGCCTCCCAGTAGGAGCGCCGGCTTCGTAAGGCGGCAGATTGACCCAGTCGCCGTCTGGGGCGACGTTCTTCACGTAAAAATATGACCGCTGCTACATCTTCACCGACTTGATCAGCGGAATGGTGGGGAATGGGTTGTTGGCCGTCGATCTCTGCATCATGGTGAAGGCACCACACTGGGCCGGCACGCCAGCGACATGCGTGCAGAGCTTGGACTGGAAGAATCCCCCCGACAGCTCGATGGTGGGGAGAACGCCGAGGAAGCCTTCGCACAGGGTGGCGAAGGCAGCCAGCAGCACCATCGTGTTCGAGGTGAGGTGGTGTGGCTGGAGCCCGTGGAACTCCAAGAAGGAGCGGAAGAAGCCGCTCGCCGGCAGCCCCAGGCCGCGCATGAGGTGCGAGTGGAATATGACCCGCTCTCCCTCCTCCGGCGCCGGCGATATTTCCCTCTCTGGCGCGGCACGGGCTCGCACTAGGTCCGTGCCGGGGAGGCGACGCGTCCTGCGGAGGAACTAGATATGGTCGTCGTCCGCCTCGGAGTCGTCCCACACGCCAGAGCGCACGGCGGGAGGCGCAGCGGTGGAGGAAGAGCTCATCGCTGCGAGCGTGGCGTGGTTCGGTGCGGCGGCAGCAAGAGGAAGAAGAAGCAAGAAGAAAGCAAGGGGAGTAGGGGAAATGGGCGCGCGTGCTTCGCCGCCCCTTCCTCCCGCCTACTTATAGGCTCATGGGCTGAGAAGCCGATGGGGCGGGCGTGGGATTAACTGTGCCCAGGCCCCCACGCCCCCCACGATTTACCACACGAAGTAACTACATGCAGTTACGACGTGGGAAACCCAACCGCCCGCATGGCCGCAACAAATCTGTTCGCGTGCCGAGGCACGATAGTGGCGGGCCCTGCCTGAGGTCCTGTCCCGTCGCGCGCGTGGGTGGGCAGACTGACCCCACCACGTGGCGCCACGCGATGGACCCGCAACGGGCGGCTGCCCGGAAGCTTATCAGGCACGCTGCCTGGACCCCGCTGCGACATTCAAACTCTCTAAGAGGCAAGACGGCTTTCTGCGAGTCCGACTCCAGCTAGTCGGCCTGGAGGAAGACGGCGAGCAAGGTCCAGATTCCACCAGAAGGAAGAAACTATTGAGACTCCTCGATATATCACCCTCGGCGCCTCACCAGCTTCGGGGACTACTGTCGGAGTAATGGGCCACGGGTAGGCTAACCCGAGCCCCAGAACCTTTCAAAACATCGAGGCAGACTGCGCCCCTCAAGACCCCATGATAAGAGCCGCCTCCTGGGAGTCAGCGGCAACTGCCCCTCACGGCCGAGTCCCAGGGACGACTTCGAGTTAAGCCGACTCTTAGCTGACGACTTCGAGATAAGCCAACTCTTAGCCGGCGACTTTGAGATAAGCCGACTATGAGAGTCGGCCCGCGGCTCCAACCACCCCCTGCCTTCGCTACGATGGACGGGGCGGGGTACGGTCACTGTGTGGCCGTCCCTGCCCCGCTTACGAAGGGCTGGCATGGCTACAGTGTGCTGTATCGCTGGAGATCTCCATCATGGCGCGGCACTATTGCCATCCCGCCCTAACCTCAGCCCCCGTGGGCGGCACACTGTGCCCACGACGGCTTACCTGTACGGCCCAGAGACGGCGGTACCCGCACGTCAGCGGGGGTACAGAAGACAGCGAGAGTGCCACAAAGACGAACTCGTGGGAGTCGGCCCCTGGAGTCGGCCGGCCCCTCCCACGGCCCCCGCACGCCATTAACCAGACAAGACGGGGAATGACGACAGCGATCGTCCGCCCGGTGGCGGCACTGTTGCCACGACCCCATGACCAAGTCTGCGTCATTGGAAGCACGGCTACAGTACCAGGCCTGTCGGCGGGCCCCAGCAGTCGGCGGAGAAGACGGGGGCCTGTGAGACAGACGGCTGGGACCCGCGCCCAGCCGGATTACCATTGTATCCCTGGGGGGCAGGCCTATATAAGCCCCCCGGGGCACCCATGAAAGGGCTATAGCATCTTTAGTATTAGACCCGATCATATAAGAAGGAGGGAGCTAGCCTTGCCCTCTCCGACCTCCAGGAAACAGCTCTAGGAGCAACCTTGTGTTCACTTTGCCATAGTGATCGTGCGGAGCCCCCGCAGAGCAGCAGTAGGGGCGTTACCTCCTCGGAGAGCCCAGAAGCTGGGTAAGATCCGCCGGCGTGCATGTCTTCGCCTCATCCCGTTTCCAGGCACCGGCGATGTTCTACTCACTCCCACCATGATAAGCCATCCTTTGGCATATGTCGCACCCAACCCCCGACACTTATCCTAACCCCTCCTATGTGAAATGAAGTGGACTGGCTTCTATGCCACCGTTCTCATATGGTGCTCGCAGAGTGATGAACTCTTTGCCACCCCTTCTGATGTTGGTGATGAAGAAAAAGAACTAATCTCTTTTGCAGCGTCAGGTCTCGAGACATGCTCAAAACGTCTGAAGAATTTGATGGAGACCTGAATAGTGCCTGAAAGGACACAGGCTAATCATGAAGAAATGAACTTTCATTTCTCACGTCCTCATACTATTTTATCTGTTTTACAACCTGATGAAATTGATCTGATGATATTGATGTCATATTCTTCACTAATGAAGTATATGAGTTCATAAGTTGCACTAATTCATCTGCAGGATGATCAAACCAAAGCCAATGAGTGGGTCCTCGATAGTGGATGTACGAATCACATGACTGGTAACAAGAATCTATTGATGGATGCTCCCTTATCACCGTCACATCTGAAGCATATCATCTTTGCTGACAAAGGAAAAAGTCAGGTATTGGGTCTAGGTAAGGTTGCGATCTCAAAGGATAGACACATGGACAAACTCATGCTTGTCGAATCCATAGGATACAACCTCATGTTTGTCTCAACGCTTTGTGATCTCGATATGGTTGTTCTCTTTGGCAAATATCGTTGTGTTGTGATCTTGGAAGCTGACAATTCCAAAGTCTTCGAAGGCTTTAGGAGAGGAGACTTGTACATTGTTGATTTCTCTACAGGACCACAACCGTCTATATGCCTAGTTGCAAAAGCTTCAGAAGGCTGGCTATGGCATCGACGACTTGGTCATGCTGGCATGACGAATCTGCACACGCTTGCGAAGAAGAAGCATGTCATTGGAATTGAGAATGTCAAATTCCTCAAGGATCATTTATGCGGAGCCTGTGAAGCTGGAAAGATGACCAAGGCCAAACATCCAACAAAGACTATCATGACTACCACTGTCGGTGTCAAAACCGGCGGATCTCGGGTAGGGGGTCCCGAACTGTGCGTCTAAGGCTAATGGTAACAGGAGACTGGGGACATGATGTTTACCCAGGTTCGGGCCCTCTCGATGGAGGTAATACCCTACTTCCTTCTTGATTGATCTTGATGATATGATTATTACAAGAGTTGATCTACCACGAGATCAGAGAGGCTAAACCCTAGAAGCTAGCCTATGGTATGATTGTTGTCATTGTCCTATGGACTAAACCCTCCAGTTTATATAGACACCAGAGGGGGCTAGGGTTACACAAAGTCGGTTTACAAAGGAGGAGATCTACATCCGAATCGCCAAGCTTGCCTTCCACGCCAAGGAGAGTCCCATCCAGACAGGGGACGAAGTCTTCTATCTTGTATCTTCATAGTACAACAGTCCAACCAAAGTACATAGTCCGGCTGTCAGGATACTCCCTTATCCAGGACTCCCTAAGTAGCCCCTGAACCAGGCTTCAATGAAGATGAGTCCGGAGCGTAGATTGTCTTCGGCATTGCGAGGCGGGTTCCATCTCCGAATACTCCAAGATAAATTCCGAACACAAGGACCGTGTCCGGCTCTGCAAGATAACATTCCATATACCACCATAGAGAGAATAATAATAATCCACGAATCTAATCTGCTGACAATTCTTCGAAAAGTGACATCACGCCACGGTCTGGTTTTTATTTGAATCGTTTTCTACAACCTGCTTCCGCACACATCTCGAGGCAGTTTCTTTGGCACGTCTTGTCAAAGCAGAGATCGTGTCCCTTTATCGCGGGATCTCCATCAATACGGGTATGGGTAACCCAACCAGCGCCATTAATCGAGGCGCTCGGAAAAATAAGAGATTTCGAGAGGCAAGCGGGGAGGTGCACATTCTACATTGCCTTTATAAAGGGACAGAGATCTCCCGTTTTCACCCATGCCTTCTTCCTCCTTTGCTCATCCGTTCTCGCACCCTTGAGCTCCAGCACCCAAGTTCTCACCTTCTCCATAGGATCACATCATGTCCGGAGCGGGAGGCAAGTGAATGGCCTCCTCTGTCACAGAGGAGAACATCACCAAGCTTTGGGAGGCCAGATACCTGACCGAGAGTATCGCGCACAGGCTTCCGACAAAGGGACAGATTACCCCCACCCCGAAGTCTCGGGAGAGAGTAGTATTTCTCCCTCATTTCGTTCGCAGACTAGGATTTCCACTCCACTCGTTTGTCCGCGGGCTTATGTACTACTACGGGCTAGATTTTCACGATCTGGCCCCGAATTTCGTCCTCAACATCTCGGCGTTCATCATTGTGTGCGAGGCCTTCCTCCGCATCAAGACTCACTTCGTCCTGTGGTTGAAAATCTTCTGTGTCAAGCCGAAGATCGTGAGCGGCCAACAGGCGGAGTGCGGAGGCGCCATGGTGGGCAAAATGCCCAATGTTACATTGATCGATGGCTCGTTTGTGGAGACCATAAAGGGGTGGCAATCAGGGTGGTTCTATATCACTGAGCCGCGCGATGCCAACTGGGTGGCGGCCCCCAAATTCAGATCCGGAATCCCCATGCGGCTCACTTCCTGGGAGAAGAAGGGCCTGGCCTGGGGCGAACCAACGGAGCTGACCGGACTCGAGACCTGCATCAGAAGTATGAGGGACAAGAAGATCAAGCTTGTCAACATGGTCCGGGTCATGCTCATTCGCCGGATTCTCCCATGTCAAAGACGGGCATTTGATATGTGGGAGTTCGACCCAGCCGAACACCAGATGCTGCTAGAGCTCTTCGACACAACGCACAAAGAAATCTGGAAGGTGTTGTTCAAGACCGGTGAAGTTCCTCCTCCCCTCTCCGAGGATCGGGGGCTCAGCACAAGCCACCTTGCCAGTCCGGTAAGTCCTCTAGTTATTACAAGATGTTTTCCTTCCTGGTACATTCGTGGGAGGATACTTAGGTCACTATGCTGACCGAACATGATTGGGTGGAGATGGCGGAGTGGATTAACTGTCCGGCTCCATTGCCTGAGGACCCAGTAAGCGCACTCCTAGCGGAGATGCTGGTTCCGGCGCCTTACAAGGTGCCGGAGAAAAAGGCTGAAAGGAGGCCGCAGGGACCCGGAAGGGTCTCCGGCACGAGGCCGCACCAGACGCCTTGCCAGAAGATGACGAGGCGCACTCCTCCCATGAAGGGGAGGAGAAGAAGAGGAAGGCCTCCTCAACTGAGGGGGCCCAAGGGTCCAAGAAGGTGGCCGCAGGGACCAGAAAAGGTCTCCGTCGCAAGGCCGTGATAGAGTCGTCATCCGAAGACGACAAGGAAGACTCTCCCCCCGAAGACGGGGGAGAACGTGAAGAAATGCCTCCTCCCGTCCTAGGGAGGAGAAGAAAAGGAAGGCCGCCCCGTCGGGGAAGGCCAGGACACCGAAGAAGGGAAAGGTGTCCCTTCCCGATCACTCCACTACCGTCGCTTTCAGGGATGAGGAGTGGCTGCCCAGGGGCAAGCCCCGGGCGAGGTCGTAAGTATCCGCATACCATAATATTTTCCGTGCGACTTTGACCTCATGGTTTGTAATGATGCCGAACACGTTTATGCAGTCCGGCCGGGTCTGATCTCGAGGAGTCCTCTTCGGAGGAGTCTCTGAACGAGTCGGAGATGAATTCACTCCCGACGGCAACCTCCCCACGACCTGTGGATGACACCGAGGTGTTGTCCCGGAGGATGCCCAAGCAGGAGGCAATGGTTCCAGAGACGCCCCAATGCAAAATCTCGGGCGCCGGACATATGAGGGGTGAGAACCCCATGGATTATGTTGACGGGAGCCACAACAAGTCTCGCTCCCAGCCGGTTACTGCGCCGGAGCCTACAAAGGTTCTAGATTTCGGTAAGCAGTCCCTTGCGAAGGAGGGCGAGCCGGCTGCACCGATGACCTCCGCCCAGCCAGAGGCATCAGATAATTTGTTGGAAGTGCTTCGAGGTGCTTCCATCGAGGATGAACACCATACACTTATGGGTACGGTGATTGAGAAGGTTCAGTCCGCCAAGAGATGGATTGACCGAAGCCTGCACCAGCCTGCTAATAGGCTTTGAGGTAAAGAAAGTGTGAGGAAATATCATCCAATAGACAGTAGCCCCTGATACTCTGGTTGGTGTTCAGAAAGAAAATCCAAACGGAGGGTCAACTGAAAAACCGTAGGAAGCTAATAGTTTTTGTTTGTATGAATCAAACAGGCACTGCTGCTGACCGCTGCTGCGTGCACGGTTGAGGTTGCCGGACTCAAGCGCGAACTGGGGCAGGCCGAAGAAGAGCTCGGCCTCGTGAAGAAGCAGCTCGAGGCGAACAAAGGTAAGAGAAACCCCGTCCATATGTCGTGTAGAGCATAAAAAGTTGGTGATGCTAAGAAAAAGCATCATGGCTTTTGATAGGGACCGCGACCGAAGTGGCGGCCCTGAAGGAAGTGTTGTCTGCGGCCGAAGCCAAGGCAGATACGGAGTGAACCAAGCGAGACAAGCAAGATGCTCGGGTGGGAGAGGTACAGCAGGAGCTCCAGGAGCTCAACAAGAAGTTCGACTCCCTGGAGCATGACTACAAGACGCAAGCATCTGAGCTTGCGAAGGCCCTCTAGAGCGCGGCAGATGCCAAGGCCGAAGCCCAAAAGGCCCTCCAGGAAATCTAGGCGGCTAAAAATATAGCGGAGGGTAAGGAATTCTTTATGCAAAGCAAGCATGTTGAGGAGTCATTTCTTTTACTTACACGAATCCAGAGCTCCACCGGGGCATTCGCAGATCTGCCACGCAGCATTTCAGATGTCGTGGAGTTCTATCGCACTGAAGAGGGGAGCTCTACGGAGAAGTTGTTCTGGTCCCAATATACTGGGGCCGAACACCCGATGCCTCTGAGTGACCAACTGAAGCAGCTGGTCGAACTCCACAATGCGGCCGAACAGGCCATGAGGGACCTCATAATCCGGATGTGGCCTGGCGAGCCCCAGCCTAGTAGCTACTTTGGTCTGGTGAAGCGGATGGTGCATGCATGTCCACGTCTAGAAGTTATCGAGCAGTCCGTATGTTTTGAGGGTGCTCGACGGGACTTTGCCCGTGCGAAGATGCATTCGGGCAAGCTGGATGCTGAGACGCTCGTGAAGGATGGACCCCCGAAGGGCAAGGAGCACCGCTATCCCGAAATGTATTATGATGGCATTATGAAATGCGCTCGGCTTGTGGCGAATGAATGTCCTAAGAACATTATTTTCGAGTAAATGTACTTATTTCGTCTGTGTAATATGAGGACGAGTTTGGTTGCGCTATATAAAGCTTTGTTTGATTTAAAATATTACCTTCTCTGCGGCCGTTTATCAAAATCTGAAAGTAGGCCAGTCATCGGCTTCCGCACCCTTGTAACTAGTACTGGGGTGTTCGTGGAAACCCAAACACTCTTTATCCAAAACTTTGGTCCTTTAAGGAGGTGTTTAGCTCAGCGAACCAGGCAATCGAACTATTCGGCTTTACAACTCTCACTTGGCCATAGAAGTCTATAATTTTAAATTTCGGTGAAGCCCCTAGTATTCGGAAAGCCGAACTGGGGCGTTATACACGCCTAAATCGTGCAAGGCCGATTCCTCGCCTTAAGCTTAAAAAATCTTTAGGGGTTTTAGTACCTCGCGAACAGCGACCAACTCACGCCGCATCATGATGGTCAGTTTTCAGCTTTCTCTACTGAGGTGCTCATCCGGAAGAACCGGGACACAATCGCAGTAGTTCTCCCTGCGCTACCTTAGCCGATATAACGGAACATAAGGCACCAAAACAAGGGAGCCGGGCTGTAACGCCCCGAGACCGATGTGCCAGGTGTCCTCCAGTTATTCGCTGTAGTTGCCATGTCATTTGCTTGTGTGTTTCATTTCATCATGTCATCATGTGCATTGCATCATCATGTTTTAAAACTTGCATCCGTCCCGGCCTCCCCGTTCCTTCCGTTGCCCGCTCTGAGCCCAGACACACTTGCACGCGCCCGCAGCATGTCCGAAATAGTATTTCATAAGTGGCCGGAAAATGTTCTCGGAATGGGTTGAAAGTTGGCATGCGGTGTTGTTTTGTTGTCAGTAGACCACCTGCCAAGTTTCATCGCATTCGGAGTCCGTTTGATGCCCTAACGGATAACTATAGCGGCAGTATAGCCGGTCTAACGTCGGACGTTTTTGGTCTCCGGAAATAGTCGCCGGGCCTCCCTCTCTTCTCTTCCCTCAGCTCGAGACCGTCTACACAGTCCGCTACCTACCGCCAGGTCCAGCCTAACCCCTCTCGTCAGCCCGCGACCCCCCTCGCGCGCGTCCGAAAGTTGTCCCGGACCCGACCCGGACTGTCGCTACCGTCGTGTCCGGATCATCCCCAAACGTCTACAAAACATCTCCGTTTTCCTATTTGGACTCCCTATCTATTTATTCCTAGACCATCCGATTAAGATCGGAGGGACCAAATACCCCTATCCAAAATTCACTTGTGCTATATAAAGACCAACCCTAAATTTTAGGGATCTTGTCCCATCCACCCTCTCCCGAGCGCCGCCACTCTTCTTGTCCCTTCCTCCTCGGGATCCTCCCCGATCCAAAAATCCAGCCATCCACCTGCGCCTCCCTCCTTCGTCGTTTTCCCTAGCCGGCCAACCCCCACCGAGATCCAGATCCTCCAGCCGCCACCTCCTCGGTTCCCGAGGCCCAGCATCCTCTCGCTCTCGTGCGCGAGCACGCGCCCGAGGAGCTCGAGCAGGGGAGCCCCGATCCCGCAGCAGCAGCGCTGCCGGGCTCCTTCTCACCTCATCTTCTCCCGTGCGCCTCCATCTCGCGCAGCCCCGCCGGCGACGAGCAGCAGCACCTGCAGGAGCTCCGCCTCCTCTCGCGAGCGCCCAGGCCCGTGCTCCTCATCCCTCTTCCTTCCCCTCCCTTTTTCTTATCCTTCTCTGATCTCCCTCTCTCACCGGATGCTCCCTCCCTGTTCTTCTTCACAGGGAACTGACGCAACCGCTGCCTCGTTTGACCCCGCCGGATCGGGTCGCGTTCGCCCCATTCACGCCATGGCCGCCCGAAGCCTCCCCGTCCGCGCCGCTGGAGCTCCATCCCCGCTCCGCCCGGAGTCCTGCGCGTCTCGACGCCCCTCGCTCGGATCTCGCCGTCTCCGGCCGCCAGATCTTCCAGCGCCGGTGCCCTGCTGCTGGTTCCTGCAACGCCGCCGCGGCTCTGCTTCCTGACGAGACGAGCAGAGGACGAGGTGCCCGCTCGCCCGCCTGCTCGTGTTGACTGAGCCGCCAGCGAGGCCGGTTGACCGCGCCCTGCCCGTTCGATCCAGCCCGGCCTCCTCCAGCCTCTCCTCCACCAGGCCTTGGCCCGATGTGAGCAGCCCCAACTGGCCCAGTTCACCTCAGATTCAGCCCGCATACGTGTTTTTTTCCCTGTTGCGATTTTGCCAATTAACCAGGGATTTACAGATTTGCAGAAACCCCCTTGCACTTCATGCATTTAATAACTCACAAACCGTGCATCGGATTAAAATGATTTATATATGAAACTTGCTTAGATTTTCATCTAGTTTCATAATTTGCCATTTTCATCCATGTTCAAAATGTTAAAAATGTTGTTTGCATTAATTTGCTCCTATGCCATGTAAAAATGATTTAATTCATAACTAAATAACCGTAGCTCCGATTTAAATAAACTTTATATGTAAATGGGGTAGAATTTTGCCTAGTTTATCATGGTGACCTTTATTTGCATTTTAAACAACTCTAAAATTGTGTTTAGGGCAGAACAGTACCAAACCTAATTTATGCTTATGAGGAGTTTCCGGAATTGTTGTTCGTTGCTTCCGGCCTCATTTAAACTTGACTAGATAGGTACTTTTACTTTGCTTCACCCTCTTGCCATGTTAACCAACATTTAATATTGTTGAGTACATAACCGAGAGAGAACTAAATAATTGTCGTGGTGTTTCGTCAATATGCAACTCGTTGCATATTGAGCTCCACTTAATTTGTAGGGTTGCTTGTGCTCTTTGCCATGCCATGCCTCATTAAACCGGACATGCATCATACTTGATTGCGCATCATGCCATGTTTATGTGATGTTTGTTTACTATGTTGTGTGCTTCTTTTCCGGTGTTGCTTCTTCGGGTTGGTTCCGATAACGTCGTGTTGTGAGGATTCGTTCGTCTACGTCCGTTTGTCTTCTTCATGGACTCGTTCTTCTTCCTTGCGGGATTTCAGGCAAGATGATCATACCCTCGAAATCACTACTATCTTTGCTATGCTAGTTTGCTCGCTCTTTTGCCATGCCAATGCTACGATGCCTACCATTTGCTTGTCAGCCTCCCAAATTGCCATGACAAACCTCTAACCCACCATGTCCTAGCAAACTGTGGATTGGCTATGTTACCGCTTTGCTCAGCCCCTCTTATAGCATTGTTAGTTGCAGGTGAAGATTGAAGTTTGTTCCTTGTTGGAACATGGAGATGTTGTTCCTTGTTGGAACATATTTACTTGTTGGGATATCACAATATATCTTATTTAATTAATGCATCTATATACTTGGTAAAGGGTGGAAGGCTCGGCCTTATGCCTGGTGTTTTGTTCCACTCTTGCCGCCCTAGTTTCCGTCATATCGGTGTTATGTTCCCGGATTTTGCGTCCCTTACGCGGTTGGGCTATAATGGGAACCCCTTGACAGTTCGCCTTAAGTAAAGCTCTTCCAGCAATGCCCAACATTGGTTTTACCATTCGCCACCTAGCCTTTTCTTTCCCTTGGGTCGGCCAGCCCGAGGGTCATCTTTATTTTAACCCCCCCGGGCCAGTGCTCCTCTGAGTGTTGGTCCGAACTGAGCTGCCTGCGGGGCCACCTCGGGGAAACTTGAGGGTTGGTTTTACTCGTAGCTAGTCTCATCTGAGTGTGCCCTGAGAAAGAGATGTGTGCAGCTCCTATCGGGATTTGTCGGCACATTCGGGCGGTGTTGCTGGTTTAGTTTTACCCTGTCGAAATGTCTTGTTGTACCGGGATACCGAGTCTGATCGGAATGTCTCGGGTGGAGGTCTATTCCTTCGTTGACCGTGAGAGCTTGTGATGGGCTAAGTTGGGACACCCCTGCAGGGTATTATCTTTCGAAAGCCGTGCCCGCGGTTATGGGCAGATGGGAATTTGTTAACGTCCGGTTGTAGAAAACCCGAAGTTAACCTTAATTAAGATACATCAACCGTGTGTGTAACCGTGATGGTCTCTTTCCGGTGGAGTCCGGGAAGTGAACACGGTGTTGGAGTTATGCTTGACGTAGGTTGCTATAGGATCACTTCTTGATCATACTCTTATCGACCGTGCTTTGCCTTCTCTTCTCGCTCTCATTTGCGTATGTTAGCCACCATGTATGCTAGTCGCTTGCTGCAGCTCCACCTCATTACTCCATCCTTCCTATAAGCTTAAATAGTCTTGATCTCGCGGGTGCGAGATTGCTAAGTCCCTGTGGCTCACAGATACTTCCAAAACCAGTTTGCAGGTGCCTATGTTACCGAGCAGGTGACGCAACCAAGCTCAAGGAGGAGCTCGATGAAGATCTTGCCCTTTGTGTTGTTTCGTTCTAGTTGATCAGTAGTGGAGCCCAGTTGGGGTCGATCGGGGACCTTTGTCGCATTTGGGGTTCTTCTTTTATTTTGGTTCCGTAGTCGGGCCCTGATTGTATTTGGTTGATGTAATGCTTTATTCATGTAATTGTGTGAAGTGACGATTGTAAGCCAACTATGTATCCCTTTCCTTATTATATTACATGGGTTGTGTGAAGATTACCTCACTTGCGACATATGCCTTCAATGCGATTATGCCTCTAAGTCATGCCTCGACACGTGGGAGATATAGTCGCATCGAGGGCGTTACAAGTTGGTAATCAGAGCCTTCCCCGACCTTAGGAGCCCCACTGCTTGATCGTTTTTAGCGGTCGAGTTGTGTCTAGAAAAATGTTTTGAGTCATTTAGGATTATATATATCGGAGAGTTAGGAATTCTTTTTACTCCTCAGTCCCTTCGTCACTCTTGCGAGGCATCCTGACGTAGAGTTTTGACTCTTCTCTTCTCAAATTTCACTAAAAAAAAATTTAGGATCACGCGGGTATCTTGGAATCGTTCCGATGGTTTTATGATGAGAACATTGTCTTGGTGCCTCCTGTCAGGGGTTTAGTGGAAGTGTCCCGGGGAGTTGAGCTCTGAGGTGTTGTCATCATAATTTTATCGTTGCAATTCTGGAATACCTGAGTTTAGTACGCCGACATCGAAAATCTCTTTTATGCAGTTCGTTGGTGAGATAACCTCGACGCCACCCAGTACTGGGGCGGGAGTTCGGGAGTATTGCCATGACTCGTATAACGGATGCTTTTCGAAGGTTGAGGTAGATGATTTCCGAAGGTTTCTTGGTTATGTGTTGAAGGATGGATACAGCTGGATGTAGGATTTGCTAGTTTGGGTGAGATATTATGCTTCCCCTGTATCCCCAACACCTGATTGCATAACCGGAAAATTTCGGGAGTTTCATAGGTGGGAATTCAAGTAGCTCTTAGGATATCTTTCCGACGGATGTATGATATGAAATTGGGGTTCGACGTCTAGTGGTCCGCCTATTCACGGTTGGTTTTACAGTGGTCTTGTTGTGTCTTAAAGAGTCCTTGGCTATGCCGACTCGGGGACACTTCGTATGTCATGTGCACTGCCTTGTACATGATGGTGCTGTACGATCGAGCCCGTGTAGGCCCCACCACGAAAACTTCGGATGAAATCTCTATCATATGTCTGTTCTGGCTTATTTTGCAAGCCAGTCCTTTGTTTTTGTTTTGAGTTGTGGTATTCGAGTTGCTTCAATGTCAAGTGTTGATTCCATACCTTTCCGAAATGGTGTTCTCATACTCCGATGTGAATACCAATCCTTCTCGACAATCGAGATTGTCATGTCAATCCTTTTCAACCAGCGTCTTTCTCTTCAAGTGGATCCGATCATTTCAACATTCGCAAGATCACCTCTCAGTTTTCTCAACGGTGTTTGTTTCATCCGTCCCAAGTTGTTTTTGTTTTCCCGCCCTCCCACCCCTTTTTCTTCAAGGACTCATTTATTTTAATCAAGTATCCATTTTATTGGTGGAAATCTCTCTATTCTTTTCCGTCAATATTCTTATCCGGTGATTCTCATGAAGATCATAACGGAGCTTCAAGTTATCATTCTTTGTCTTTTCTCTTCTCCGGTGGATTCAAGTCAATATTTGTCGATTATATCCCCTTTTTCTCGTTTCAAATACCTTCTCTTGACGGTGCTCCTCATATTTATTCATTTCTCGCTATTCTATTGTTCCGGAGTGCTCAAGATATCTCGAAGATTCGTGTTTCCACTCTACTTTCGTTCAAGTTCTTTCGAGGATGTTCCCTCATTCAAGCCATTTAACTCAACCGGTGCAGCCTCTCTTTTAAATCGTTCAACGGTGTTTTCTTTTGAGTGGGCCCTAACCCACAGGTCTTTTTCCAGGATCTTACCTGACTCTTCTATTTTCCCAGAGCTATCCTAAATTCTTCTCCAAGTTTGACGTAAGAATGAGTTATCATCAGTCAAATGTTTTCTCCAAGATCTTTCAAATTCTCTTCACCGTTGGCTCAACCTCTTCGTTTGGATTCTTCCGGAGTGTCTAAATAATTCTTGGTGGTGTTTCTCATCGTCATTGTCAGATATTGAAGACCGATGAAGACTTTTCCTCCATATCTATCCGCTCTCTAAGAGATTCGTGATTCTAGCTTGTTGCCATCCTCTCATAATTATTTTCGATTGTGAGATATTCTTTTTATCCATCCGGTGCAAATTCAGGAGTCTTTTCAGTTTGATTCTCTGAAGGCCATTATTTCGGGATTATTCATTCTCAGCTTTCAGTTATCACTCTCCAATTTTACCGGTGCATCAAGTGATCTCTAATCAGCTTGTGATCTCTGCGCTCTCATGTATCTAAATCCTCTCAAGCACCTTCGTTCATTTGCTAATTCTTACCGGTGATGCACCCCTACTTCGATCATTTTCAATTCTTACGGTGGTCCTTTCAAGATCTCTCTTCCTTGTTCATCATATCAATTCATTTGTTGTTCCAATCCTACCGGTGGTTCGTTGAAGACCTTCTCAAGTTTTGATATATCTCTTTTAATCCTTTCTACGAGAATAAGAAGTATGCCAAATCCGTTGATTGTCATCAATTTAATTGGTGAAGGATAGACATAACATAATTCTTATTCTTGTTTCATCAAGTTTATTCAATTTCTTTTCCGGAGTGGTTCATCGTATCACATTCTCAGTCGAGTTGCTCATCTTTTTTTCCCGGAGTTCCAAGCTCTAATTATCACGGAGATCCATCTAGATCATTGCAAGGATTCACCTTGTGTTTTCAATTTCTCTTTCTTTTCATTCCTTTTGTTTACCGGAGTTCTTCATGGAGGTTCTACATGATAGTTCATCAAGGATTTAATTCCCTTCTCAAAGTTTTCATCGAGATTCTTTCCTAAGGAGCAAAAGTTTTCTTCATATGGTAATCCGGAGTGCAAATCTTTCTACCATATTTTGGAGGTGGTATTATGTCATTCTTGATAATTTGAGTTCATGTTCCATGATTCACATGTTGTTAAGCATGAGTTATTTTTAAATCCATCAACCTCGTTGTTGGAGTTATCTTGTGTCATATTTCACCTAAAGCCATCCCTAAGGACTGCTGCTATCTATTGTGCTCATATATGATCCAAGTTCTTCATATATCCTTCCGGCGATAAGTTTCTCGTCTCCTTGTTCTTATCAATCCAATTCTTTGCCGTGAGTGGCAGGTTGTCACCTCATAATTTGAGATGCAATCTATAAGAACTTATCGAGCTTATTCTTTCCGTTGTTAGTGTTCCAACAACTCCATTCGACCCTTATCCTAAGGATGTCTTTTCAAGCTCACTTGTGGCAGAAATTTGCCATTTTTCTTCTCCGTTCTTTTGCTCCGACGATCTACCTTCTATTCTTTCTCCTGGAGGTCTACTGATGTTGATCTTCTCAACCCATCATCTCGTTTGCCTAAGATCATGTCCTTTTCATGCCTATCCTTTTAACCGGAGTGTTGTGTCCTCTTTTCAAGTATCCTCTCATTTTGTCAAGTTCAATTCCTTCCATTTACAGGCGGAGTGCTGTCCAAATTATGTCACTCTTATTCCTTCCCTATCTTGCTTAACCGGAGTATTGTGCCCCTTTGTTCAAGTTCTTTTCGCCTTATCAAGTCTTGCATCCCTTTCTCAACCAGGGTGTCGTGTTTTCATTTGAGCTATCTCATCTTATCAAATTTTGACTACCTTCTCAACAGGAGTGCTGTCTGAGATCTTTGTTACCCCTTGCTCCATTCATTCAATAGTTCCAGTGGCAGTGTGTTGTGATTTCATCAAGTATCTTCTCATCTTATCAAGACCTTATTCAATTCTTTTCTTTCCAACCGGAGTGCTGCCCGAATTTGGTCTTTCTTGATCCCCTTCTGTAACCGGAGTGTTCTCAATATATATCTTCCCTTCAACCTCAAGGTTCCTTGGTTTCACTCATTGGTCAAAGAAGCAATTTAGTTTTACCGCTTCTCTTTCCCTTTCGTTTTCCCTCCGGTGCCATTCTAGATCTCGGGACGAGATCCTCTCATAGTGGTGGAGTGTTGTAACGCCCCGAGACCGATGTGCCAGGTGTCCTCCAGTTATTCGCTGTAGTTGCCATGTCATTTGCTTGTGTGTTTCATTTCATCATGTCATCATGTGCATTGCATCATCATGTTTTAAAACTTGCATCCGTCCCGGCCTCCCCGTTCCTTCCGTTGCCCGCTCTGAGCCCAGACACACTTGCACGCGCCCGCGGCATGTCCGAAATAGTATTTCATAAGTGGCCGGAAAATGTTCTCGGAATGGGTTGAAAGTTGGCATGCGGTGTTGTTTTCTTGTCAGTAGACCACCTGCCAAGTTTCATCGCATTCGGAGTCCGTTTGATGCCCTAACGGATAACTATAGCGGCAGTATAGCCGGTCTAACGTCGGACGTTTTTGGTCTCCGGAAACAGTCGCCGGGCCTCCCTCTCTTCTCTTCCCTCAGCTCGAGACCGTCTACACAGTCCGCTACCTACCGCCAGGTCCAGCCTAACCCCTCTCGTCAGCCCGCGACCCCCCTCACGCGCGTCCGAAAGTTGTCCCGGACCCGACCCGGACTGTCGCTACCGTCGTGTCCGGATCATCCCCAAACGTCTACAAAACATCTCCGTTTTCCTATTTGGACTCCCTATCTATTTATTCCTAGACCATCCGATTAAGATCGGAGGGACCAAATACCCCTATCCAAAATTCACTTGTGTTATATAAAGACCAACCCTAAATTTTAGGGATCTTGTCCCATCCACCCTCTCCCGAGCGCCGCCACTCTTCTTGTCCCTTCCTCCTCGGGATCCTCCCTGATCCAAAAATCCAGCCATCCACCTGCGCCTCCCTCCTTCCCAATTTTCCCTAGCCGGCCAACCCCCACCGAGATCCAGATCCTCCAGCCGCCACCTCCTCGGTTCCCGAGGCCCAGCCTCCTCTCGCTCTCGTGCGCGAGCACGCGCCCGAGGAGCTCGAGCAGGGGAGCCCCGATCCCGCAGCAGCAGCGCTGCCTGGCTCCTTCTCACCTCATCTTCTCTCGTGCGCCTCCATCTCGCGCAGCCCCGCCGGCAACGAGCAGCAGCACCTGCAGGAGCTCCGCCTCCTCTCGCGAGCGCCCAGGCCCGTGCTCCTCCTCCCTCTTCCTTCCCCTCCCTTTTTCTTATCCTTCTCTGATCTCCCTCTCTCACCGGATGCTCCCTCCCTGTTCTTCTTCACAGGGAACTGACGCAACCGCTGCCTCGCTTGACCCCGCCGGATCGGGTCGCGTTCGCCCCGTTCACGCCATGGCCGCCCGAAGCCTCCCCGTCCGCGCCGCTGGAGCTCCATCCCCGCTCCGCCCGGAGTCCTGCGCGTCTCGACGCCCCTCGCTCGGATCTCGCCGTCTCCGGCCGCCAGATCTTCCAGCGCCGGTGCCCTACTGCTGGTTCCTGCAACGCCGCCGCGGCTCTGCTTCCTGACGAGACGAGCAGAGGACGAGGTGCCCGCTCGCCCGCCTGCTCGTGTTGACTGAGCCGCCAGCGAGGCCGGTTGACCGCGCCCTGCCTGTTCGATCCAGCCCGGCCTCCTCCAGCCTCTCCTCCACCTGGCCTTGGCCCGATGTGAGCAGCCCCAACTGGCCCAGTTCACCTCAGATTCAGCCCGCATACGTGTTTTTTTTCCCTGTTGCGATTTTGCCAATTAACCAGGGATTTACAGATTTGCAGAAACCCCCTTGCACTTCATGCATTTAATAACTCACAAACCGTGCATCGGATTAAAATGATTTATATATGAAACTTGCTTAATTTTCATCTAGTTTCATAATTTGCCATTTTCATCCATGTTCAAAATGTTAAAAATGTTGTTTGCATTAATTTGCTCCTATGCCATGTAAAAATGATTTAATTCATAACTAAATAACCGTAGCTCCGATTTAAATAAACTTTATATGTAAATGGGGTAGAATTTTGCCTAGTTTATCATGGTGACCTTTATTTGCATTTTAAACAACTCTAAAATTGTGTTTAGGGCAGAACAGTACCAAACCTAATTTATGCTTATGAGGAGTTTCCGGAATTGTTGTTCGTTGCTTCCGGCCTCATTTAAACTTGACTAGATAGGTACTTTTACTTTGCTTCACCCTCTTGCCATGTTAACCAACATTTAATATTGTTGAGTACATAACCGAGAGAGAACTAAATAATTGTCGTGGTGTTTCGTCAATATGCAACTCGTTGCATATTGAGCTCCACTTAATTTGTAGGGTTGCTTGTGCTCTTTGCCATGCCATGCCTCATTAAACCGGACATGCATCATACTTGATTGTGCATCATGCCATGTTTATGTGATGTTTGTTTACTATGTTGTGTGCTTCTTTTCCGGTGTTGCTTCTTCGGGTTGGTTCCGATAACGTCGTGTTGTGAGGATTCGTTCGTCTACGTCCGTTTGTCTTCTTCATGGACTCGTTCTTCTTCCTTGCGGGATTTTAGGCAAGATGATCATACCCTCGAAATCACTACTATCTTTGCTATGCTAGTTTGCTCGCTCTTTTGCCATGCCAATGCTACGATGCCTACCATTTGCTTGTCAGCCTCCCAAATTGCCATGACAAACCTCTAACCCACCATGTCCTAGCAAACTGTGGATTGGCTATGTTACCGCTTTGCTCAGCCCCTCTTATAGCATTGTTAGTTGCAGGTGAAGATTGAAGTTTGTTCCTTGTTGGAACATGGAGATGTTGTTCCTTGTTGGAACATGTTTACTTGTTGGGATATCACAATATATCTTATTTAATTAATGCATCTATATACTTGGTAAAGGGTGGAAGGCTCGGCCTTATGCCTGGTGTTTTGTTCCACTCTTGCCGCCCTAGTTTCCGTCATATCGGTGTTATGTTCCTGGATTTTGCGTCCCTTACACGGTTGGGCTATAATGGGAACCCCTTGACAGTTCGCCTTAAGTAAAGCTCTTCCAGCAATGCCCAACATTGGTTTTACCATTCGCCACCTAGCCTTTTCTTTCCCTTGGATCGGCCAGCCCGAGGGTCATCTTTATTTTAACCCCCCCGGGCCAGTGCTCCTCTGAGTGTTGGTCCGAACTGAGCTACCTGCGGGGCCACCTCGGGGAAACTTGAGGGTTGGTTTTACTCGTAGCTAGTCTCATCTGAGTGTGCCCTGAGAAAGAGATATGTGCAGCTCCTATCGGGATTTGTCGGCACATTCGGGCGGTGTTGCTGGTTTAGTTTTACCCTGTCGAAATGTCTTGTTGTACCGGGATACCGAGTCTGATCGGAATGTCTCGGGTGGAGGTCTATTCCTTCGTTGACCGTGAGAGCTTGTGATGGGCTAAGTTGGGACACCCCTGCAGGGTATTATCTTTCGAAAGCCGTGCCCGCGGTTATGGGCAGATGGGAATTTGTTAACGTCCGGTTGTAGAAAACCCGAAGTTGACCTTAATTAAAATACATCAACCGTGTGTGTAACCGTGATGGTCTCTTTCCGGCGGAGTCCGGGAAGTGAACACGGTGTTGGAGTTATGCTTGACGTAGGTTGCTATAGGATCACTTCTTGATCATACTCTTATCGACCGTGCTTTGCCTTCTCTTCTCGCTCTCATTTGCGTATGTTAGCCACCATGTATGCTAGTCGCTTGCTGCAGCTCCACCTCATTACTCCATCCTTCCTATAAGCTTAAATAGTCTTGATCTCGCGGGTGCGAGATTGCTGAGTCCCTGTGGCTCACAGATACTTCCAAAACCAGTTTGCAGGTGCCTATGTTACCGAGCAGGTGACGCAACCAAGCTCAAGGAGGAGCTCGATGAAGATCTTGCCCTTTGTGTTGTTTCGTTCTACTTGATCAGTAGTGGAGCCCAGTTGGGGTCGATCGGGGACCTTTGTCGCATTTGGGGTTCTTCTTTTATTTTGGTTCCGTAGTCGGGCCCTGATTGTATTTGGTTGATGTAATGCTTTATTCATGTAATTGTGTGAAGTGAGGATTGTAAGCCAACTATGTATCCCTTTCCTTATTATATTACATGGGTTGTGTGAAGATTACCTCACTTGCGACATATGCCTTCAATGCGATTATGCCTCTAAGTCGTGCCTCGACACGTGGGAGATATAGTCGCATCGAGGGCGTTACACGGGCTAACCCAACTATTGACCCAAGACATGATTCGGAGCTGATGCATATAATGCTATAAGTTCACGGTGCCGCACTATTGAAAGTGTTCGGACTGTTCTTGCCATTTTATGGGGCTCGATAAGAAGCCCCTGGCAAACTGAGCGTACCAAGATGTACGGATGCAATATTGAATAAATATTCAATGAAAAAATGAAGATAGTAATAAGAAGTTGACGTTCTGTACTACTTCCAATTTAGCATTAAGCAGAAAGAAATAGAACTATTTGACATGTCCTATCCAAGGGCAGGCTACATGTGGGTATGTAAGGACAGGTATAATGATCATTGAAGAAGACCACCTGAGTACTACCTTGTGTGCAATGCCTCTTGCCTCCTTGGTGTGCCTTCTGTGGTGAGTTCGGTTGTCCGGTCTCTCTAAAGGGGCTGCCCGAAAGTGGGGTCCTGAAAAAAGAAAAAAGTATGCGGGCCTCATGGCGGCTGAAGTGCACTCTGGCCGCATTATCGTCTCGCCTCCACCTATGCCCATGGTATGTTGAGCGCGTAGTTTTGTACGTGTGGCACTAACGCCGCTTGAATGCGGCTAGGGTGGAGGCCGAGTTGCTAATCGAGCTCCTGGTGTGCCTGACGGTCCTGTTGCAGGGTACTCCGGACTCCCTTGACGGTGTTCGGGGATGTCATTGCCGAATTGGCTGTTTGTCGGAGGAGGCTGCTTTGTACTTCTGCCGCGAGGGCCGCAGTATGTTCTTCCGTACGGAGGGAGCGGTCTGTATTTCTGTTGACTGTTATGAAACCGCGAGGTTCTCGCATCTTGAGCTTGAGGTATGCATAGTGCGGTACCACATTGAAATGAGCAAACGCGGTTCGTCCAAGTAGTGCATGATAGCCACTACGGAAAGGGACGATATCGAAGATTAACTCCTCGCTTCGGAAGTTATTCGGAGATCCGAAGACCACTTCCAGTGTTATTGAGCCCGTGTAGCGGGCCTCTACCCCTGGAATTACACCTTTGAAGGTGGTTTTCGTGGGTTGAATCCAGACGGATTGATGCCCATTTTGTGCACTGTGTCCTGATAAAGCAGGTTCAGGCTGCTGCCACCATCCATGAGGACTCGCGTGAGGTGGAATCCGTCGATGATTGGGTCATGGACCAATGCGGCTGAGCCGCCATGACGGATGCTGGTGGGATGGTCCCTACGATCAAAGGTGATCGGGCAGGATGACCATGGGTTGAATTTTGGGGCGACGGGCTCCATCGCATAGACGTCCCTAAGTGCACGCTTTCGCTCCCATTTGGGGATGTGAGTGGCATAGATCATGTTCACCGTTTTAACCTGGGGGGGGGGGAATTTCTTCTATCCTCTAGTGTTTAGACGCCGGGGCTCCTCGTCATCATCGCCGTCCAGCCCCTTGTCCCTGTTCTCGGCATTTATCTTGCCGGCCTGTTTGAACGCCCAGCAATCTATGTTAGTGTGATTGGCTGGTTTATCGGGGGTGCCGTGAATCTGGCACGAGCGGTCGAGTATGCGGTCCAGACTGGACGATCCCGGATTGTTTCTTTTGAACGACTTCTTCCGCTGACCGGATTTGGAGTTGCCGAATTCGGCGTTGACTGTCGTATCCTCCGCATTGTCGCCATTGTTTCGACTCTTGTGTCTGTTGCGTCGTGGCTTTCCGTTACTGTCACGGATATCTGAAGTGCCAGGGTTTCCTGGTGCGGTGTTGCTACGAGTCAGCCAACTGTCCTCACCCGCGCAAAAGCAGGTCATTAGTGTCGTGAGTGCCGCCATGGTCTTCGGTTTTTCTTGGCCGAGGTGTCGGGCAAGCCACTCGTCACGGATATTATGCTTAAAGGCCGCCAGGGCCTCGGCATCCGGACAGTCGACAATTTGGTTCTTTTTAGTTAGGAACCAAGTCCAGAATTTCCTGGCTGACTCTCTGGGCTGTTGGGTAATGTGACTTAAGTCATCAGCATCCGGTGGTCGCACATAGGTGCCTTGGAAGTTATCGAGGAATGCGTCCTCAAGATTTTCCCAACTGCCAATGGAGTTTGCTGGCAGGCTATTCAGCCAGTGTCTGGCTGGCCCTTTAAGCTTGAGTGGGAGATACTTGATGGCCTGTAGGTCATCACCGCGGGCCATGTGAATGTGGAGAAGAAAATCCTCGATCCACACCGTGGGGTCTGTTGTGCCATCGTATGACTCGAGGTTGATGGGTTTAAACCCTCCTGGGAACTCATGTTCCATTACTTCATCAGTGAAACACAGGGGGTGTGCGGCGCCTCTGTGTCGGGCTATGTCGCGGCGTAGTCCGATTAGGTCTGGTCGGTAATCTCCGGCCCACCCGGATTTATCAGTATTCTATCCGGTGTGACAATCGGTGTCATGAGCTGTGGCACGCCCTCGTGATCCGTAGATCGGTCTTGGTTGTCCTGCATTGTTTTCCAATATGTCTTGCAGGTCCTGCGTATTGCCCCAGGCCGTAGTGAACCGGCGTGGGGGTGCGGGCTGGTGTCCGGCCTGAAATGCCGTTTTATCACGGCCACGTGGTGGCTGGTCAGCCTCGTCTTGTGCTGGAAGTTCAGGCTCTTCGGCCTCCTCTTTTAGCGATTTATGCTTTGGGTATCCCCTGCTCGGGGGTTCGAGTCCATATTCCTCGGCCGCTGGGACTTCGGTCCATCTGTCTGCGAGCAGATCTTGGTCCGCTTGGAGCTGCTGCTGCTTCTTTTTCAGGCTTCTCGCAGTGGCTATAAGCCTGCGCTTAAAGTGCTCCGACTCTATGGGATCCTTTGGTACGCCAAATTCGTCATCACCGAGGCTCACCTCGTCTTCGGAGGGAAGCATATAGTTATCGTCCTCCAACTATCCGTCCGTCCCTTGTTCGTCTGGGCTAGCCTGCCCGTGTTCCTGTTCGGCTTGCTCGAAGGTGGGTTGATCAGGATCGTATTCCTCTTTGGCATTATCTGGATTTTCTTCTCCAGTGCTGGTATTGTTGTGGCGAGGCTTGGAGCGGCGCTGATGATGCCCATGTTTTTCTTTCTTCCTGAGGGGTTATCTCCTGTTGCCTCATCGCCATTGGTTTCTTTGGGAGTATCCACCATATATATATATATATATATCATATGAAGAGGTGGCAGTCCAGCGCCCTGTGGGCAGTGGTTCCTGTTCTTCTCCCACATCGTCGTCTATACCGTCGATGTCTTCGGAGTCGAAGTTAAGCACGTCAGTCAAGTCATCGACCGTGGCTATTAAGTGGGTGGTGGGTGGGAAATGAATTTCTTGGTCGCCAGCTTCCCACTTGAGCCGGACATAGTTCGGCTAGGAGTCTCCTGACAGAGAGAGAGACCTTAAAGAATATAGCACGTCTCCGAAGGGTGAGTGCTGAAAGATATCCGCGGCGGCGAACTGCATGACTGGAGCCCAATTAGATTTGATGGGCACGGACGCGCGCGGTCCGAAACACACTACCGGAGATGTGTCCGGGGTCCGGAGGTACAGATTTCCTGAGGAGAGGAGTCTGTATTCGGCTCCAACGCCAATTAGCGTGTGGCCTTCGGGGCAGGGTCCATCCACCCGTCCTCGGAAGTCATGAACTGTTCTGGAACGAAGTCCGGAGCTGTTGCTGGTGCGATGTTCCGAATACTGTCCGACTGCAGATCGACGTCATGCACGTCGTGATTGTTCGGCGCTCCTGAAACAGGCCCGAATCTGTCGAAGATCAAGTCTCCACGGAGGTCGGCCGTGTAGTTTAGGTTTCCAAACCTGACCTGATGGCCAGGGGCGTAGCTATCGATCTGCTCCAGATGGCCAAGCGAGTTGGCCCGCAGTGCGAAGCCGCCGAACACGAAGATCTGTCCTGGGAGAAAAGTCTTACCCAGGACAACGTGGTTGAAGGTTGGAGAAGCCATCTAGCCTTGCAGCGACGACACAGAGGAACTCTCAACGAAAGCACCAATGTCGGTATCAAAACCGGTGGATCTCGGGTAGGGGTTCCCGAACTGTGCGTCTAAGGCTAATGGTAATAGGAGACTGGGGACACAATGTTTACCCAGGTTCGGGCCCTCTCGATGGATGTAATACCCTAATTCATGCATGATTGATCTTGATAATATGAGTATTACAAGAGTTGATCTACCACGAGATCAGAGAGGCTAAACCCTAGAAGCTAGCTTATGGTATGATTGTTGTCGTTGTCCTACGCACTAAACCCTCCGGATTACATAGACACCGGAGGGGGCTAGGGTTACACGAAGTCGGTTTACAGAGGAGGAGATCTACATCTGAATCGCCAAGCTTGCCTTCCACGCCAAGGAGAGTCCCATCCGGACACGGGACGAAGTCTTCTATCTTGTATCTTCATAGTCCAACAGTCCGGCCAAAGTACATAGTCCGGCTATCCGGATACCCCCTTATCCAGGACTCCCTCAAGCACTCGACCATTTTAATTGCTTCAGATGGATCTCTTTGGTCCTAATCATTATTCTACAATTTTGAATGATGCATCTCAATATGGCTTTGTTATTGTTGATGATTATTCTCGTTACACATGGGTACACATTGTCACTTTCAAACATGGGGTGCAGGAAGTCTTCAAACGATTTTCCTCGAGGGCTTCAACCAACTTTGGTGTGAAGATCAAGTGCATCAGAAGCGATAGTGGAACTGAATTCAAGAATTCCAGTCTTGATGGCTATCTTGATGAACTTGAATTACCCATGAGTTATCTTCTCCTTATACTCCTCAGCAGAATGGCATCGTGGAGCACAAGAACAGAACTCTTGCTGAGATGGCTTGCACTATGCTTGATGAATACAAAACGCCTCATCATTTCTGGATTGATGCAATTGATACTGCATGCCACATCATCGACAGAGTATATCTTCACAAATTCTTCAAGAAGACTGCTTATGAACTCATCACTGACAAAAAGCTAAATGTGAGTTATTTCAAAGTCTTCGGTGCTAAATGTTGGATTAGAGATCCTCATCACAGTTCTAAATTTTCACCGAAAGCACATGAGGATTTTATGCTTGGTTACGGAAAGGACTCAAGCACCTACAGAGTCTTCAACAACGTTCTTCACAAAGTTGTTGAAACTATAGATGTGCGGTTCGATGAAACTAATGGCTCGCAAAGAGAGCACCTACCTTCTGTGATAGATGAACCAGCACTTGAGGAATCTATAAAGTTCAAGGCTACATCCCTACGGAAGAATCTGCTGAAGAATTCATTCCAGAACGTGAAGAACGTCGAGCTGGAGCACCTGAAGAAAATGGTGCTGAGGAAAATGGTCCTGAAGAAAATGCGGATCAAATTTCTCGACGTCAACCCGCTCATCCTCATGTTGCAAACGAAGTGCAAATTGAGAGAATCATCGATGACATTGAAGCACCAGGTCCTCTCACACGCTCAAAAGCTTCACATTTGTCTAACTTTTGTGGGCACTTTGCTTTTGTCTCTATCACAGAGCCTACTAAGGTAGATGAAGCATTTCTGGAGCCTGAGTGGATTCAAGCGATGCAAGAAGAATTACATTAGTTCGATCTCAACAACGTCTGGGAACTGGTCAATTGTCCAGATCCTCGCAAGCAAAACATCATTGGCACAAAGTGGATCTACCCCAACAAGCAAGATGAAAATGGCCTTGTGGTGAGAAATAAGGCATGGCTTGTAGCTCAAGGCTACACACAGGTTGAAGGAATTGATTTCGATGAAACTTTTGCACCTGTTGCTAGACTTGAGGCTATTCGCATATTACTTGCTTATGCTAACCATCATAATATCACTTTATATCAAATGGATGTGAAAAGTGCATTCCTCAGTGGTAATCTTGAGGAAGAAGTATATGTTGCTCAACCCCCATGTTTTGAAGATCCAAAGCATCCTGACAAAGTCTTCAGACTCAAAAAGGCCATGTATGGCCTCAAGCAGGCCCCACGGGCGTGGTATGATACTTTGAAGGAATTCCTCATGAAGAAAGGCTTCAAGCCCGGTTCACTCGACCCAACTCTTTTCACTAAATCTGATGATGGTGAATTATTTGTGTGCCAAATATATGTTGATGATATTTTTTTTGGCTGTACTGACCAACATTATAGTGATGAACTTGCCTATATGATGAGTGAAGAATATAAAATGTCTATGATGGGAGAATTGAAATTCTTCTTAGGTCTTCAAATTCGTCAAAAACGCAATGGCATATTCATATCCCAGGAGAAATATCTCACAAATGTATTGATGAAATTCAGCATGCAAGATTGCAAAGGGGTCAAAATTCCAATGCCCACAAATGGCCATCTATGAATTGATGAAAATGGTAAAGACTTCGATCAAAAGGCATACCGCTCCATGATTGGCTCTTTATTGTACCTATGTGCATCTAGGCCGGATATTATGCTTAGTGTTTGCATGTGGGCTCGATTTCAAGCTACACCGAAGGAATCACACCATAAGGTTGTGAAGCATATTCTTCAATATCTAGCTCACACACCAACACTTGGATTATGGTATCCCAAGGGCTCTTCGTTTGATCTCATTGGATAATCATATTCTGACTATGATGGTGATCGTGTGGACCGCAAGTCAACATCAGGCACATGTCATTTCCTCGGACGATCTTTGTTCTGTTAGTCCTCGAAGAAACAAAACTGTGTATCACTCTCCACTGCAGAAGTTGAGTACATTGTTGCTGGATCGTGTTGTGCTCAATTACTATGGATGAAGCAAACACTCAAGGACTATGGCATCAACATGAAGAATGTGCCTCTCTACTGCGACAATGAGAGTGCTATCAAGATTTCTCATAACCCAGTTCAACATTCAAAGACCAAGCACATCCAGATTCGTCATCATTTTCTTCGTGATCATGTGTAGAAGGGAGACATCTCCATCGACCACGCTAGCACTGAAGACTAGCTGGCCGATATCTTCACTAAGCCTTTGGATGAGAAGAGATTTAGCAAGTTGCAGTGTGAGCTAAATATCCTAGAATCTTCGAATGTTATTTGAAATGGACATACATCCTAACACTTATGCTGACTTGATGACTTAGATGCGCAACACACAAAGTAACATTTTTCTTCAATCAATGAAGACTAACCCTCTAAGTGTGAAGAAATTAATGAAGAAATTGATTCTCAGAGCCCTGCGACAATTGTACGCAGTGTCTGAAATCAGCTTTCTTATACGGTGGGTTACGCCACCAACCAAAGTTGAAAATCTTCAATTTGAGTTTTTCTTCGTTTTTGAAATTCCTCAGTTTTTCAAATTCTTCAACTTTTCATTGTCTTCACTCTTTCCGTCATTGTTCTTCATTCGAATTTATGTCCTCTACGGCATTCACTTATTGTTAATTCTTCAAGTTGATTTCCTCTGCTAAGTGAATGTGATCGGACCCTTCCCCCTCTATGCTAAACTCAATCCGATCTTTTCACAAATTCTTCATTTGCGTTCTGTTTGAAACTCGTTCAAAATCTTCACTATGTCCTTGTCAGCTGAAGAAATTGTGAACGGAACTTTTAGCTTATCTTATCCAAATTTTCGGTTTTGCCGCTCAAACAGTTCTGCATTCCACGAAAATACTTATCTATTCACCCATGATCTCACGATCGCCACCTCACATTACCTGGGTGACACATGTCACGCGAATGAGAAGGGCCAGGGGTACGTCCGTCCGAATTCTTCGGGCGTACAGTTTTTCACTCCCACAATAAATACCCCGGCCTCTTCCTCACTTTGTTTTTTACTTTGCTCGTTCTCACTCTCGCTCGAGCTTCTCAAACCCTAGCGCTGCCTCTACTTCATCATCACCGGTGAGGAAGAGCTTCACTGCCTCGACCTCGTCGCCGTCGTACTCGTGCCGGTTGCGGATTTCTTCACTCCGCCGCCGTCGTAGTTGTCTTCCTCTGTCGTGTTAGGGCGTGGAAGATTTGAACTGACAAACTTAACTTCTACACTTCCCAGTTCGTCGTGTTCTTCATCAAGGGTAATTAAAAGTTACTTTTACTGCCCTCTTTGATTCAAATGTTTTCTTGAAAATCTTCAAAGGTGTTTATTCTTCAAATCTTCACACACTAAAAATCTCACATGTCATCTGCTCTTGATTCGTTTCTCTAAGCAATAATTTTTTTCAAGATTCCTCAATTGTGTGGATCTTCGATCTACACAACTCTGGAACCTAAGATAAAGAACGCTTAGTGAAATTCTTCAAGACTCATCTGGTCAAATTCCTCAAACTTTTTCTTTTTGAAAAACCTTCTGAGAATGCATATGACCTCTCCAAATTCCTCGCAACTATACTCTGTTCACAGGTACACATGTCCGCTGCTGAATCACTAGGTTCTCATCAACTTAACTCATTTGCAGTGCCCCTTGAAGAAAAGTTGCACACCTCTTCAGAAACTTGAGTTGTTCATATTCATCAGCTAAAGAAAATGGCTGACGGTAAGAAGCCACAGAAGGGTGGGAAAAGGCCTGAGGTCATCACAGCATTTGAGATCCCTGATGACATTTATGCTGGATAATGCACTCCTGATGAGGCCAAATTTGGCAAGGAGGATAAAAATCAGCGCAAGGTGCACATTCAAAAGATTGAGAGGAGATGGGCACGGGAATGGAGGGAGTACAGATATGTTACTCCCAAGTATATGAAGAAATTCGCACTCAAGCCGCCATGCCCAAGACCTCCATTGGCACCTAGCCAATTGGCAGACCCCACCAGCCTCAATCGCGGTGAGGACTATCCTGATGAATGGGCAAAGCGCCATGCCAAACTTGCCAAACAAGCAAAGGAAGCAGTGAGGAAATTTAATGAAGACTCTACTGCTGCTGCTACCACTGTTGAGGCCTCTGCTAGCAAGTCGAAGAAGGCCATGGCTAAGGAGCCTGCTCACAAGCCAAGTGCTTCACCCTCAATGCCCTCACGGCCAAGTTCCTCAGCAATGCCCTCACGGCCAGATTCTTCAAAGCCCTCACGGCCAATCCCTCAATCTGCTCGTCCTTCAAAGTCCTCGGCTCCTCCGACAAAATCTTCAGTTGCTCCGACTAAATCCTCTGCACCTATGCATCTCGCCACGTGTCAAAAGACTACAGGCATCTCGATTACCTCAGGAGCTTCTGTGAGTTCCTCAGTTGCACCAAATTCCTCAACTGGCCCCTCTCTGCTGAAGAAAAAGGCCACTGCTAGACGAGGCCTTCGACCAAGTCCTCACAAGAAGCAGGTCACATTTCAAGTGCCTTCTGATGAAGAGGCTGATGATGAAGAACTTGCCGAAATCATCAGAGACAGACAGGCCAAGGCCGCTAGAGCCAAAGGCAGCAATGTGTCATTGTTATTGGATCCAAAGTTGATCCTAGACTTCATTGATCTATGGCACAAGGATCCAAACACTCCTTTGCCGGAGATGAACCTCACTCTTGGTAAAAGTCATGTTTTGACTGCCTTCATTGAAGAAGAAAAGTCGAAATTTGAATAAGGCAGAAGACTGAAGAAAGCGCAGTACAAGAAGCAGCGCTACCTAAAGGACCATGTCCTCTCTATTACCCATGATCACCTCGTTGCCTTGCAAACTGAGATCAAGCAACTGAGGGATGAATTCAATCGCTACTATGCTGACTGGAAGGGCGCCAAGGTCCAGTTCGTCAATCTGACGAAGAAATTCACTTCAAGTGCTGCTGCACCTGTGCACATTGAAGTCACTCCTGCTGAAGCATCTGCTCAGCCTACTGAAGAACATGCCAGCACCATTGATGAAAATCAGGCTGCTGAAGAAAATGAAAGTTCCAGGATTGATGACTACATTCCAGCCATTGAAGAAATTTCCAGGGCATCCACTAGTGGTGCGCCTGAAGTAAATGAAGAAGTCAGGGCAACTGCATCAGCTGCGCCTGAAGAAACTGAACCAAATTCTTCTGCTCCTCCTACGCCTACACCAATTCTGATCCTTCCATCTGCATCAGATGCAAGGAAGACCAAGGCTGCAGAGCGTGTAGCTGTGAAGAAAAGGAAGGCATCAACTTCATCAGATTCTTCAGCTCCGAAGAAGATGAAGCCTTTGACAAGCTCAACTGACAACCCAATTGATGTTGTTCCTGTCTCAGTCATGCCATCAAAGGACCTTGTTCCTTTTGATGAAGATTATGTGATTCCAAGTGAATCTGATGAAGAGAATCCTTCTGTTTCTTCGTCAAAGCAGTTGGATGAAGAAATTGAAGTGGATGTAATCCCTTCAACACCAGTTGTCTCCTCGCCTATGCCTCAGTTTACTCCTGAAGAGGCCGGCGTTGAAGAAATGGAAGATGAGGACGTGGACATTGGATGTACCACACCTGTGCTAAATGATGACTTTTGGGAAAGTCAGCACCCCAACTCTCCAATGTTCACTCCACTTCAAGCAATTCCTCAGTCCCCTACTGCTACTGAAGTACAAATGGGATCTGAAGAACCTCATGCAACCCCATTTGTCCATGAAGAAATTCCAGGCACTAGTGCTGAAGAATTGTAAATGAAGAATTGAAGACCTAGGCTCCAACTGAAGAAGAGCCTGAAATTCCTCAGCCTGAGGATCCTGAGATTGCAATTCCTGAGGTGATAATGCAATTGACTGACACTCCTCATCCCAAGCCAAAGGATCCCTTCTCAAAGAAGCAAAAATTCAAGGTTGATGACTTCTTCGGCGAGCATGTGTTCTTCACTGAATTCAATCTTTATGACAATGCTCGTCTTCGAAGGAAGCGCTTCTGGACTGCCAGCTGGGCAAATTTCTATTCTTCACTGCTTTTCAACAAGGACAAAGTCTACGACCACCAGCATATTCCTCACGTGGACATGGAAGAAATGCCTTGCTTCTCACCAGTCCTCAGTATAATTCACGATGCAGGATTGCTCAACTTTTGCACTGACATAGTTGATTGGAATGAAGAGCTTATTCTTCAGTTCTACACAATGTTGCACATCACAGATGACGCTGATGATATCAACACTTGGGTGTTGGACTGGATGACCAAAAACACTCATTACAAGGCACCGGCCTCTGAATTACTTCATGCCCTGCCAATCAGTCCTCCACCTAAAGGTGCTCGTTGTCTATACCCAAAACCGTCTACCGCATTCTGACGAAGACTATGAGTCCCATCAAAGGCCACGACTCATCTGGTGAGGAAATTTTTGGCATCATGAAGAATCTGCTATTCAACATCATGCATGACATCCCTATCAATTATCATGATTTCTTCATAAGGACTCTGGCAAATGTGCACTTTCTCCGTTTGAGCTGAAGCCTTATGCTCCTTGGATTATGAGATTCATCAGAACAAGGTCTTCACTCAACTACAAAGCAGATACACTCAACCATGGCAGCTACTTGCCCCCTATTGAAGTCCTCAAGAGGACATATTCCTCAACTGATGAAAAGGGAAAGGCACCAGCTGTCATCGATGAAGGCATTCGTCCATTGGATGGTCAGTTCCGCAAATTTGCATCTTATTCCACCAATGATGACTCTGCCACTCATGATTCTGCTGCAAATGCTTCCACGAAAAATCCTCAAGCCACTACTCCTCGTGTGATGACTGGCCGAGAGCTGCTTATTAGTCTTCACCAGAAGATGGATCGAAACCACAAATGGGTTAAGCGTCAGTTTGGCTCTATTCTTCACAACATGACTTCTACACATAATGCAGTGAATAAAAACCATTACTACCTCCATGAAGTCTTTGATCGCACCTGGGCTATTCTGTCACATCTCTATGGTGAAGAAGATCTAAAGCAAATGGGATTCAAGGAAGATTTTGACTGGTCTGCTCCTCCACCGACGAGATTCAACAAGGGCAAGGTTCCTCCCTTGGTCGCCAGTTCATATTCTTCATCATGCGACACGGACGAGTATGAAGACTTGGACGACACTGCGGCAGGCCCTACAACGACACAAGACCCCAACAACGTCGGCGCTCCTCCATCATCATGATATTCTTTAGGGGTGTTAGTCCTCACTTTCAACCTTATTGGTCATTCGATGACAGAGGGGGAGAAATTTCAGTTAGTCTTCAAGCGGGTCTATCTTATATGGGCGTGTTTTTTTGCTAAGTTACAACTCTCGTTCTTCTGATGACTTTGCTGGATCGAGTTGTAATCTTAAACTCTATGGTGGCCTGATACTTTTACCGTGTTCTTATGCATGCTTATTCCTCATCTAAACCTACTAATAAAAGAAATAGGTATTCTTAGTCCGTCATGCTATTTTGTAGAAAAACCCCTGATGTTTCTGACATTAGACCTGCATTACATATCAAATGTTTTTTTAAATACTCATATCTTTTAAACTCTAACTCCAAATTTAACATATCATATATGAAATTTGATTAGAAAAATATGTAGAATCTAAATATGATGTTATTTTACTTATTAAATTTTTTAAAAAATACTATCTAGTCTGCAATGTTAATCAACAATGCATTATCCGTCTTTTTTTCATACCGGTACTGATTCAGATTCGGGATGAACACCTCAGCAAAATCAGGATTGGACATCAAATTGAAGATAAATTTGTTAGAGACACCAATAAATAAGGACATGCATGACAAGAAATAAAAGGACCAAACAAAGATGGGATGTCCGCTATAAAATAAATAAAAGATAAAATGCAGAGGAGATCCCATAAAGATGAGATGTTGCACTATTCTCCTATATATAAGAAGAAAAATGAGAGGACATGCATGAAAAAAGTAAAAAGGAGGCATGCATGACAAAAAATAAAATAAAAGACAAGTTTGACAAGAAATAAATAGTGATGAAACAGGGACCAATACCTATGACATGTATGGCAAGAAATAGTGATGAAATACGGGCGCAAGTACCTGCGTCAGTATGAGACCATAAAAAATGTTTTTTTCAAACAAAAAAACTCTTTTTATGATTAAAAAATCCGGTATCTTTTAAAAACTTTTTTAACTCTTCATGTATTTAAGAAATAGCTACAAATTCTCAGATTATGGAACATTTTTTGTAAATGAATAGCGTGTGCTATTTTTTCTCCCATTGCAACGCACGGGCCTTTTTGCTAGTTAATGTTAATGCACGCATGCTGAATTACATCAGCCACCATATTTCATCATGCATTTCAAATTCTTCATACTATATGTTAAATGTGTGTATGAATTACAAGATATAGGGGGATATCTCCATGACTATACTCTTCAAGTGTGCATTGCTTCAAAAGAGAAGTCCTCACTATGCACATCTTCAGGGGGAGTTCTTCTATATCTTACAATCAAATTACTCAATATCAGTATTTACACTTCATATGTGTATCCCCATTGAAAACTTTACCTAAATTTTTTTTGATAGAAAGACTGTAAGGGAACCCCCTACAGTATAATTGGTGCAACAAACCCAAATTGCAAGTACCATGCCTTGAACCTGGGTGGGTGGGAAGGCATCAACCCCTTCCCACCACTAGGCTATGCCTTAGTCTGCAACTTTACCTATATTGTCACCAATCACCAAAAAGGGGGAGATTGTAAGTGCATCAAGTGCCCCTTAGTGATTTTGGTGTATTGAAGACTTATAGGTTAAGAGACTGATGCGTTTGTAAGTGTACACAGGTCTATAAGTCTATGAGGAGTTTGATATTTACAGAGAAAGTCGACCCCTAAAAATGAAGTTCTTCAACTGAAGACTTTGGATTTCTGAAGACTTTCTGAAGACTTTGAAAGTGAAGAAATTGGTGTCACCCTGAAGACATGGAAATATTTCGAGGAACATGAAGCATGAAGACTCTGTTTTCATAGTATCATTTTCTCTTTCTTGAGTCATAGGAAACACCGTACTGTTAAAGGGGTCAAGGAAATACTAAGGAAAAACTTCTATGTGATGCTCAACTCAAAATCCTACACCTACCAATCCCTTCGAGTGAAGCCATTGGAAATCTCATACAGTTCAATCATTTTCTTCAGTAACAGAGACGAAGTTCTTCTGGTTACTGAGGAATTTGTTCTGACTGAGTTGTTAGGAATTCGCCAGTGCGGATTGCCTACATTGTGAGGAACATGATAGCCCTGAGGAATTTGAGAGTCATAATTCCGACCGTTGTTGTGCTACGCGCCAGCTGTCCCAAAATATCTACCCACCTAACGGTCATACCATTGAAGGGCATTTATGTCTTATCATGCCGGGCTGCTCCCTAGGCTATAAATAGCCGCTCCCTACAACCACTAGCTGGTTGGCTGCTCCGAGAGAAACTGACACTTGTCATTTGAGAGCAACCCATCCTCCGAGGACTTTGAGTGAAAATAATCAAGTGATGAAAACCCAAACTCGAACACCTTCAAACCCAAAGTGATTGAGCATCACTAAAGAGATTGATCCTGCGTGGATCCGACGCTTGTTGCCTTTGAAGACTGTGCTTCTTCCATACGGTTAGGCGTCAAGGTCTAGAGCATCCAAGAGGAATTGTGGATCGCCGAGTGACCGAGTTTGTGAAGGTTCGGAAGTCACCTGAAGACTTACCACGAGTGATTGGGCGAGGTCTCTATGACTTTAGCTCAAGGAGAATACGGTGAGGGCTGTGTGTCCGGGACTGGGTGTCCTTGAGTTTAAATACTCAGCCGCTCCAACCACGTGTCAACTGAGACATCAGTTGGAACTGGTCTACCAAATCTTTGTCTTCACCAAGCTTACTGGTTCTATATTCCTAAACTCTTTCATTTCCTCAATTCTGTTGTGAGTACTTGTTCATATTTGTTTGAACACTTTGACTGAAGACTTTCTCAATTTCCTCAGTTCAATTTCTTCAGTCTGTTCGTCTTCATCTTGTGTTATCCTGTGCTTACGCTTTCTGTACTCTCTGCTTGTCTTCATTTCATCATGAATACTATGCATGTGTTCTACCATGTTTACTTTTGAGTACTTATTCCGCTACAAGTAATTCTTCACTTAGGAATTTCCTCACCCTGAAATTCCTCAGTGAAGAATTCATAAAAATCGCCTATTCACCCCCCTCTAGTCGATATAACGCACTTTCAATTTCTTGAAGACTTTCCAAAGTGACCGCAGCAAGAGAACTTTTGGAATTTCCTCACGAGCATTGCGAGCTCCTCGCTCAGTTCTTCATGATCACCAAGGCTGCTACCAGAGTCTTCAGCTTCGGACTCAAAGAATGCCTTGGCCTTCAGTGCACGTGATCTTCCATAACTCGGTCCATAGAGATCTCTCTTCTCATCAAGCTGGAACTCATGTGTGTTTAGCCTCTCGAGGATATCAGTGGGATCTAGTGACTTGTAGTGAGCTCGGTCTTGAATCATCAGTGCAAGGGTATTGAATGAGGTGTCAAGAGATCTCAGCAATTTCTTCACCACCTCATGATCGGTGATGTCAGTGGCACCAAGTGCTTGAAGCTCATTTGAGATGTTAGTGAGGCGATCGAAGGTTTGCTGAACAGTTTCGTTGTCGTGTCTTTTGAAGCGATTGAAGAGATTGCGAAGAACATCAACTCGGGAGTCACATTGAGTTAAGACTCCTTCGTTGACCTTGGACAACGTGTCCGGAATCAGCTTGGCAGTTTCCAATGCACTCACTATGTCGTGCTGTCCTTTGCTCAGATGGCCGCATATGATATTCTTTGCTTGAGAATCGAGTTGCTTGAATCTCTTCACATCAGTAGCGTTCAGAGATGGAGTGACTAAGGGGACGCCATTTTCCACAACGTACCAGAGATTGTTATCAATTGCCTCAAGATGCATGCACATCTTGTTCTTCCAGTAGGGGTAGTCCGTCCCATCAAAGGTAGGACACCCAGCCGAGACCTTGATCATACCTGCACTCGACATAACTAAAACTCTAGGTGGTTAAACCAAAATCACACAGAACAAGGGAGTACCTTGCTCTGATACCAACTGAAAGTGTGTTACGTCGACTAGAGGGGGGGTGAATAGGCGATTTTTATGAATTCTTCACTGAGGAATTTCAGGGTGAGGAAATTCCTAAGCGAAGAACTACTTGCAACAGAATAAGTACTCAAGTATAAGCTTAACAAAGCAACAGCACAGTCTTCATGATGAAATGAAAGACAAAACACAGAGTACAGAAAGCGTAAACACAGGATAACAGGATGAAGACAAACTGACTGAAGAAATAGGATTGAGGAATTAGAGAAAGTCTTCAGTCAAAGTCTTCAAACAGTAATGATCAGGTCTATCAACACATAACTGAGGAAATGAAAGGGTTGAGGAAATAGAACCAGTATGCTCGGTGAAGACAATGATTTAGTCAACCAGTTCCAACTGTTGTAACAGTTGTACGTTTGGTTGGAGCGGCTGAGAATTTAAACTCAAGGACACACAGTCCTGGACACATAGTCCTCACCGTATTCTCCTTGAGCTAAGATCACGCAAATCTCGCCCAATAGTAGTGGTAAGTCTTCACAGGTGACTTCCAAACCTTCACAGACTTGGTCACTCGGCAATCCACATTTCCTCTTGGATGCTCAGACCATGACGCCTAACCATCTGGAGGATACATAGTCCTCAAAGGTAACAAGCATCGGTTCCACACAAGAACAATCTCTTCAGTGATGCTCAATCACTTTGGGGTTTGTAGGTTTGGGTTTGGGATTTGTGTATTTCCTCACTTGATGATTTTCGCTCAAAGTCCTCGGAGGATGGGATCCTCTCAAATGACAAGTGTCAGTTTCTCTCGGAGCATCCAACCAACTAGTGGTTGTAGGGGGCGGCTATTTATAGCCTAGGGAGCAGCCCGACATGATAATACATAAATGCCCTTGGCTGATACGACCGTTAAGTGGTAGATATTTGTCACACCCAATATGCGATACTATCCTAAACAGACTCGAAGGTCCCACCAAGGATAGAACCGCATATTGAAACGCTTTTGCAAGGTGGATATCATTACATCAACATTACATAATTGTTGGGGATACATACAAGACATAGAATGCCACACGAATACTACAACATCTTACATAAGAGCACCATCCGACTACCGATGAAACACAAACAGAAACTCAAACGACATCCACCCTGCTAACCCAGGCTGCCGACCTGGAACCTATCCCCTGATCGAAGAAGAAGCAGAAGAAGAACTCCAAAACAAGCAAACATCGCTCTCCCGTCATGATCATCACAAAACCTGTACCTGCAACTGTTGTTGTAGTAATTTGTGAGCCACGAGGACTCAGCAATCCCATTACCATGGGTATCAAGACTAGCAAAGCTTAATGGGAAAGGAAGGGGTAAAGTGGTGAGGTTGCAGCAACTAACAATGCTATAAGAGGGGCTGAGCAAAGCGGTAACATAGCCAAACAACGGTTTGCTAGGAAGGGTGAAAAAGGTTAGAGGCTGACATGGCAATTTGGGGAGGCTTGAAGAGCAAGTGATAGGTAGCGCAGCAAAGCGATAGAACGAAGCAACTAGCATAGCAATGATTGTAGTGAGATCCAGGGTAGCGGTCATCTTGCCTGAAATCCTGCAAGGAAGAAGAACGAGTCCATGAAGAAGATGAAGCCACGAAGATGAACCAAGCATAGACGAACGAATCCTCACGATCGCAACGAAACGGGAACTATCGAGAAGAAGCACACAACATGGTAAACACACCACACATGAACAAGGCATGATGCTCAACCAAGTATGATGCATGACAAAGCTACATGAATCTACTCATGGCAGGAGATGATGCAAACAAGAGCAACACATCAAGGCAAGTTTAAATGAGGCCGGGAACAACATATAACAAGTCCGGTAAGTCCTCATATGCAAATTTCAAAATTGGTCCAGATCTGAATAAACCTTATGTTCAAGTTGTTAAACAGAAATTTGAGATGCACCAAGATGATTTACACGAGATTCTAGTCAAGTTACATATAAAGTTCATTTAGTTCGGAGCTACGGCCTAGAAGATATGAGCAAAACAAGTTAAACATGGCATTGATGCAAAATGCAAACAAACATCAAGCAAACACTCTGAAAACAAAGATGCAACATGATAATATGAAACTACATGCAAAACTAAGCAAGTTTCATATAGAACACACTCAAAACGGAGCAACGGTTCAACACATACACATGAAACAAGTTTAAAGGACAAGCTGTCCAAAACAGCAGCTAGGCATCTAGCAAGCAACAAAACAATATGCTACAGCACCTCAATATGAAAACAAAAGGCACGGACATGATGTACATGTAAAGCATAACAAGACATGAACACTGAGATATCTCCAGAAATCACTAGAACATGCTCAAAAAGACATGGCAAGATTGCAAATAATAATAGTTTCAGACTTAGCAGAAAATAACATCAGGTTGCAATGTTTAGAGCTATCAAACAACATGTTACAGGAACTTAACATGGCAAACAAAGGCATGGCATGATACTACTAAATGCATTGAACAAAAGTCCTTTAATGACCATGAGCCAAAAAGGATCAGAAGATATGATGGCACCCATGTAAACATGGCAAATGATATGACAGATTCATACATGGAAGGAACAACAATAAGTAGGCATGTTGGTGAGCTTGTACCACTCACCACAGAGCAATACATGGCATGACAAGTTAACCAACAGTAATATGACATGTTCATGAAGCTACTCATGGCAAGAGCATAATCATAGGGTGCATGGATCACTAGCAAAGCTCATGGCAAAAACTGAACTTAAAGTTAACAGGCTGACAGCAACATTATTTAGCAATTTGAGAGCAAGATTACAACAAGCTACAGCAAGCTATAAATTCAACCAGGGAATGGATGGATAGATCATGACATTTATAACAAAACATCCTTAGTGAATATCTCCAGATTATGCATAGAATGACTTGTAGCAGCAGGTTTACATAGCATCATAATATAGCAGATCCAGCCTAGCAAACCAGTAACAGCAAGTACCCTACTTAACAAGATCGATGCACTCACTACAAGACTCACAAAAATACATGGATTGCACCTCTGAAAGATGGCATGATGTAGTTCAAAACACATGTAGATCTCATGCTCATAAGATGCACACATCAAATGCAATAGAAATGACAAATCATCAAGTTATAACAGTTTCAGCAGATTAACATCATATAGCACTCTTGCAATGATGATTAGGGCATCAAGATGGACTCAAACAAGCATGGCACAATGCAATGAAATGTAGAGCATCTCACAGTGGACATTTTGATATACTACACGCACAAAACGGTCACACATGTACAAAGTTACACCCATCCAAACATGCACACATGATGTTTTCAGAAAAAACAGGAAAAAAATAGACCTCGCGGGGGGGTTGACTGGACGGACATGTCCGGGCTCCTCCGGACATGTCCGGCGCAGCCAAAAGAGCCAGTGGAGCTCCAGGCGGTGGCGTGAGCGCCTCCGGCAACGGCGAGCGGGCACAGGTGGCGGAGACGGGTCGAGGACGGCGGGATTCGGGTCGCTGGGACCGGATCCGCGGCGGGGCCGACAGATCTGGCATGGGAAAGGCCTGGGGCGAGCTCAGGCGGGGTCGGCGGTGAGGTTCGGCTCCGGCCTTCTCCGGCGGCGGCGCTTGGCATCCATGGCGGCGGCGGTGTCCTGCGAGGGAGAAAGAGAAGGCCATGAGGAAGAGGGAGAAGGAAGGAGAAGGAAGGAGAGGGCAGCGGGGTCCGGCCTGGCGGCGGAGCCGGAAGTAGGCGGCGCGGGGTCGAGCTTCGGTGAGGCTCCGGTGGCCGCACGGTGCATGGCGGCGGTGGGAAGATCGGGATCTGCCCGATCCACGCGAGGGAGGAGCGGGGCGGTGGCGAGGCGCGCGGCTGGCGGGGCCCGGTTCGGCCCGGCAGCGGGCCGCGGATGGGCTTCGCGGGCCGCGGCGGCTGGAGGCACGGGGAAGGCACGTGGGGGCGCG